>NC_092191.1:5000-305000 GCF_043641665.1 Enoplosus armatus | reverse complement strand
TCTGTGATGAACCTCGTATCTCCAGATGTCTGTGATGAACCTCGTATCTCCAGATGTCAGTGATGAACCTCGTATTTCCAGATGTCTGTGATGAACCTCGTATCTCCAGATGTCAGTGATGAACCTCGTATCTCCAGATGTTTGTGATGAAGTCTTACTGTCTATCTATATATATCGGTCTGTCTGTCTGACTGCCTGCCTGACTGTCTGTCTGTCTGCCTGACTGTCTATCTATATATATCTGTCTGTCTGCCTGCCTGTCTTTCTGTGTATTTGTCCGTCTGTCTGTCTGTCTGACTGTCTATCTATATATATCTGTCTGTCTGCCTGACTGTCTGCCTTACTGCCTGTCTGTCTGTCTGTCTGTCTGACTGCCTGCCTGCCTGTCTGTCTGTCTGTATGTATGTCTATCAATGTATCTGTCTGTCTGTCTGACTGCCTGCCTGCCTGTCTGACAGCCTGCCTGTCTGTCTGTCTGCCTGACTGTCTGCCTGCCAGTTTATACTGTTTGTCACTAGTAGTTTGTACTGTTTGTAGCTAGTAGTCTGTACTGTTTGTTGCTAGTAGTTTGTACAGCTAGTAGTTTATATTGTTTGTAGCTAGTAGTTCGTACTGTTTGTAGCTAGTAGTTTGTACTGTTTGTTGCTCGTAGTTTGTACTGCTAGTAGTTTAAATTGTTTGTAGCTAGTAGTTTATACTGTTTGTAGCTAGTAGTTTGTACTGTTTGTAGCTAGTAGTTTGTACTGTTTGTTGCTAGTAGTTTGTACTGCTAGTAGTTTATATTGTTTGTAGCTAGTAGTTCGTACTGTTTGTAGCTAGTAGTTTGTACTGTTTGTTGCTCGTAGTTTGTACTGCTAGTAGTTTAAATTGTTTGTAGCTAGTAGTTTATACTGTTTGTAGCTAGTAGTTTATACATTAACAATTACATGTACCTACAGTTGATCAGTACAAACCTGGTCGTCGTCGTCTTGTTCGGTCATATACGCACCATACCAGCACATTTTAATTTCGCTGTGTTCAGTTGATGAAGGTGATTTTCTGAGGAGTTCATCAGTTTCAACAGTTTTACTGCCAAACTTAAAGTTTCGGTCCAAAGTCTCATTTTCACAGTGTCTTCTGGGGTTGATTTTTCTACATTACGGCCCATTAACACAACACTGTTCAGTAGTACACTCATGTTATCATGCAACAATAAAGTAACGTTGACACAAATTGAAGGAGCCTAAACGCTGACTGTGATGGATTTTCTCTCTGCAGTAAGTTTTCAGTCTCTGCAAATTGATTTTCATAGAAATGAAGTGGAACCAACAGCTGCCTGGAAGGAAGGAGACCAACCTAAACACTGATGGAGGACTTGAAAGGGAATAATAGGATCTGTAGCTGATGGACTCAAACATGCACAAATGTTTAAGTTCCTGACCTGAAATGAAAGAATAACTACAAACTGTTGATGAACGTTTGTCCGAGCTGAAAGCTGCTGTCTCTGAACATTTGAAGGCAGATTGTTTGCTGGCTGGAAAAAAGAAGAAAACCTCTTCGAGTGTCTTTGTTGTTTGTGTCTCACGGCTCCAGCAGCGCTGAACACTGGCAGGTTGGACTTTAAAAACTCCAGGAGGAGAATAATCCACTTACAGGAACGCTGACTCTGCCCAGTGGGGGGTGGGGTAACTGCTGCCATAGCAACAGGAGGAGGCTGGTTGTTGTGGACGCGTGCAGGATGTGGATTCAGAGTCGCAGCTGTGTGATGTTTCTGAGAGTTTCATCAGCTGAAAACTGAAACGTCCGTCAGGCTCAAACACTCGACTCACATCAATGTTTCTTGTGTTTTGGAACTCCTCACATCATCAAACTGACTTCAACAGGGGTCAAAGGTCAAGACATCACCTATAGTCAGCTGATGGTCTCATCAGACACGCTAACAGTGTTTTCAGGGATCAGTTCCAGGTTTTAAACTGGGCTCAGCTGTGTGACTGGGCACACAGTCCATTACTGTGAAGCTCTTTTTACTGGATTAACTGGATCTTACTGGCTGAGAGTCGACTAATAGGGAGCTCCAATATCAACAGAGCTGGATGGTTCAACACATTCACTGCTCCAGTTAGTTTGATAGTAATTATTGTCAACATTTACTGTACTTGAGTAAAATGCTGAGTTACTTGTAGTTGTTACTTGAGTCTTTCTACTTCTACTGCACCACATTCGTCTGATAACCTCTTTACAAATCAACACACAAAACATATGAAGAACTAAACTTCCCAATCGTGTATAAAAATTGAGCTTAACAATTAGTCGATTAATCAATTGGTTGAGTTGTCAATAATCAAAAATGAATCAGCGGCTGTTTTAATAATCGATTCATTGATTGAGTCATTTTTCACGTAAAAATGCCTGAAACATTTCCTGGTTTCAGCTTCCTCGTCTTAACTGACAGTAAACTGAATCATTTTGAGGGTTGAACTGTTGGTTGGACAAATGAGAATCAATCGATCAATGGAGAAAACAATCAGCAGATTATCCATAATGAAAATAACACTGACTGACACTAACTGTAATAAGGTCAAAGGTCAACCTGACAGTAGACTGTGAAGACCTGAAACTCTCAAACTGTCTCTCGTCTGAGGTCGTCCATTCTGTCTGACAGTCCACACTGAGCTTTTATTTTGAAGTTCTGGTATTTCTGGAGTGAATTTTACAGGTTGCTGAAGCCGAGCGAGTGTGTTTGATCCTGGCAGAGCGAGTCAGAGTGAATCTGTGTCAGGATGAACCAGGTGCAGGATTTACAGGAAGTAATACCTGTCAGAGAAGACCGTCGCAGCTGTCTCCTCAAAGATAAATACATCTTTAAAAAACGAGCTCATTGATAATTATAATAATAATACATTTTATTGATCAAACCTTTAAAGAGGTCACTGTGTCTCTTCATGCAGTCATTGTTGAGACAGATTCACTCTGATCGGCAGAGTGACGTTTAGTCCGAAAATACTGGATCCTAACCCTAAGCCCTAACCCTAACCCTTTCCCATAATGCACTTGCCACATTATTCTATGGGTTTGCAACAATGTCATAAAAACTTCCAAAGAATTTATTTATATCCTCAAACCACCTTTGATAGAGGGTTAGGGTTTGATCAGTCAACTCTGGCTAACAGCTAACATGACACATATTCCAGTGAGACATAGCAGCTAGTAGCAATGCTAACGCTAACACAGGCTACACAAAGTTTGCTAGTTAGGTAGAGAGACATGAACTGTGAGTGTCCTGAAACATCAACCAGCAGCACGAGTTAAAAGCACAGACGCCTCCGTCATACAAGTAACATTAGCATTAAAAAATGTTAGCATGCTGTTTGCTGCACAAGTGAAGAGCGCTCATTATCTTTGTCAACATGTATGAACTTCGTGTTGCTTCCTCAGAATATACCAGATTCTCCAGATGTGCAAGATATGTTACATCAATGCAAACACTCATATTAGTCGACTGTAGTCAAACAGGCCAAACTTCACTTAGAAACTGCGACAATACAGGATTAAATCAGTATTAATGGTCAGCCACACAGGATCATGAAAAGAGACTGAACAAGCAGCTCTGTCAACTGCTACCACTGAAACTCTAAACACACGTCAAACTGATCACCAAAGTATTGATCACAGTCCGCAAACGTTTGCACACTTCATTAAACAGCCACAAACACACAATGTGAGCTATCTGACCTTAAAATTAGTATTTATTCCTGCAGTCCTGCAAAATCATCCTCCACCTTATTAGAATCCACATGGCTCTGTCCAGATCACTGGAGCTAACTCCTGCAGTTTAAGGCACAAAATCGAATTCAAATGTTTCCTCCTTATAAACTCTCAGTCATTCTGAGTTGTTTGAAACCCGTCTATTCATCTCAGATGGGAGTTACTGTCATTACCATCTTCTTGTACCAGTCAGAGAAAAAACATCAACAAACTTAATAAGTACTTATCAAATGTTATTTAGAGCCTCATGTAGAGAAACTCACTCATGTGACATACATATGGTTCAAAATAAAAAGAAAACAAAATAAAGTTGAAAAATGGAAAAATATACATATTAAAAGAACACCTTTTCAGGTCCAAATGTATCTGCAGTGGTTGTTTGTACATGTACAGTTAGCTAGTTGTAACTACTTTGTATACCGTTAACTAGTTTAACTACTTTATATACAGTTAGCTAGTTTAACTACTTTATATACATTTAGCTAGTTGTAACTACTTTATATACTGTTAAGTAGTTTAACTACTTTATATACAGTTAGCTAGTTTGAACTCCTTTATATACCGTTAGCTAGTTTAACTACTTTATATACCGTTAACTAGTTTGAACTCCTTTATATACAGTTAGCTAGTTGAACTACTTTATATACCGTTAACTAGTTTAACTACTTTATATACAGTTAGCTAGTTTCACTACTTTATATACCGTTAACTAGTTTCACTACTTTAAATACAGTTAACTAGTTTAACTACTTTAAATGCAGTTAGCTAGTTTGAACTGCTTTATATACCGTTAACTAGTTTGAACTACTTTATATACCGTTAGCTAGTTTGAACTGCTTTATATACCGTTAACTAGTTTGAACTACTTTATATACCGTTAACTAGTTTAACTACTTTATATACCGTTAGCTAGTTTGAACTGCTTTATATACCGTTAACTAGTTTGAACTACTTTATATACCGTTAGCTAGTTTGAACTGCTTTATATACCGTTAACTAGTTTGAACTACTTTATATACCGTTAACTAGTTTAACTACTTTAAATGCAGTTAGCTAGTTTAACTACTTTATATACCGTTAGCTAGTTTGAACTGCTTTATATACCGTTAACTAGTTTGAACTACTTTATATACCGTTAGCTAGTTTGAACTGCTTTATATACCGTTAACTAGTTTGAACTACTTTATATACCGTTAACTAGTTTAACTACTTTATATACCGTTAGCTAGTTTGAACTGCTTTATATACCGTTAACTAGTTTGAACTACTTTATATACCGTTAGCTAGTTTGAACTGCTTTATATACCGTTAACTAGTTTGAACTACTTTATATACCGTTAACTAGTTTAACTACTTTAAATGCAGTTAGCTAGTTTAACTACTTTATATACCGTTAGCTAGTTTGAACTGCTTTATATACCGTTAACTAGTTTGAACTACTTTATATACCGTTAGCTAGTTTGAACTGCTTTATATACCGTTAACTAGTTTGAACTAATTTATATACAGTTAGCTCTTTAAGTACTTTATATACAGTTAGCTAGTTTAACTATTTTATATACAGTTAGCTAGTTTAACTACTTCATATACAGTTAGCTACTTTGAACTAATTTATATACAGTTAGTTACTTTGAACTACTTTTTAAGATAAGATAATTTGCAGTTATAGCAGCATACACAATAGTGCAATAGAAGAGATATAAGTAAGAAAAATCAAGATATTACAAATAAAAACAATAAAGACCTTTATAAAAAACTACTAAACTAAAAAACAACTATAATTTACAAATTTACAAATTCACAGAACGAAAAAAAGGTACTGTATTGCACATAGAGAGATGTAGATATTGCACCATTTGTTGTACATTCAGAAATATTGTATTGTAATATTATATACAGTTAGCTAGTTTTAACTACTTTATATACCGTTACCAGGGTGTTAGTTTTATACAGTTAGCAGTACATTTAAGGAGTATAATAACATACTGCTTTTATAAGACTGTATAAATGTTGTATTCTGGCCACTTCCTGTTCAGAATTTAATTCAACAGTTAAAAATAATTAAAATACTGAGTAATCTTTGTAAGTCACCTGCAGTAGAAGGAAGATCCCTGGTTTCAAACAGTTTGGGACCTGCTGCTTTAACTTAAATGAATGCAACATTACATTTTTCTGAGGAGTCTGAAACAAGTTCTTACCTTCATCTGACAGCGTCCTCCACTGCTGCTTTAATATCACAAACCTCCTTAATATTCAGTTCAACTCCAGTTAGTGTGTTGGCTCTCTGCTGCCCTTCAACACACACTCCTACACACACATATAAACACTCACATGAACACACACTCTGTTCCTCTGCAGGTTATTTTAAAGAGTGAGTTTGTGTTTGAATCTGCAGACGGGCGACAAGGAGACTCGTCCTCCACCCGTCCTCCCTCTCTGCAGGGTCTGACCCTGTGTGTGTGTGTGTGTGTGTGTGTGGAGGAGGGGCTGGTTGGTCTCCTGCTGTTTGTCAGATAACTGTGGTGTTAAATTGAATCTGATCACACTCACACATTGACACTGTGTGCATTCAGTGGACAGCTACACAGTCAGGTGTTAATAAGTGTTGATTGGATTCATAAACGCTGTCAGCATCAGCTTTAACACTTTCACAGTTAAAGTAAAAGCTGCGTGATCAGGGCTGCAGTTGAGTTTCTGACAGAAGTCCAAGTCTGAAACCAAATATGACCGGATGAACAAAACAGTGCCAATTCAGTACTCTCTGTCTTGTTGTCTTACTGGTGTTAACTGTGAAAAGATTGTACTCTTATCTAATAAAGTATTGTGTCTGCTCAGCAGATATGGTTAGTGTCACAAATTCCTTCCCATTTTATACATACATCTTTTTGCTGAAATCATTAGAACTCTAAAGAGGAACAAATATTATTTTATTACAAACAAAATATAATATTGTTGCACAATGTTACAATCTAACTATGAAAGTCTTATATCTTTACATGAGAGGAGTCCAAGTCAAACCATCCATTAGACCAAGACGAGTCCGAGTCAAACCATCTATCAGACCAAGATGAGTCCAAGTCAAACCATCCATCAGACCAAGACGAGTCCGAGTCAAACCATCCATCAGACCAAGACAAGTCTGAGTCAAAGATCCCAGAGACAGAGACGAGTCCAAGTCAAAACACCTAGAAGACTCTTAGAACAGATGAATCATCAGTATGTTGTCTGTTGATATTGTGGCTGTGATGAACCCTGCAGCCTCTAAGGGACGCTAGTAGCGCTTTAGACTGTTTCCTTGTGGTGTTTGTCATTGTTTGATTAGTTTATATGTCATGTTTGCTGTGTAACTCAGTTGTTATTGAGGCTCTGTATACAAAACGTATTATTTCTGTCAGTCTGATTCTCACTGAAATATTTTTGCCTGCAGGAAGTTTTTCTGTCATGAGGATAGTCTTTCTCGCTCTCTCTGCCTCCTATTTGTTACCAACCTCTCGCGTCCTTTCCCACAAAGCTCTGCTATTTGTTCAGGACTCTCCTCATATCTGATAATCCACAAAGATCTGTTATGTCTGAAAACCGTCTGTGTATACCAGCTCTCAGCAGGCCGAGTGTGTCGGCATCAGACGCCCTCCCGTCTGCTCGTGTTTTTGCACGTCTGTTTGTTAAAAAGCTTCAGAAAGTGAATCAGATCTGACTTCAGATCAGCAGACGCCTCTCGGCCCAGCAGGCTGAGACTTGTCTTCACCTGGAACGAGGTGCAGCTTTTTAAATGTTTTCAGGTGAGTGAAAAGGAGCTCCAGAGACAGTCGATCCTGACAGACGGTGCACTGCGAAACAAGACTAACTCTCTGCAGAGAACCATTTCAGATTCTGTGAAAATGTCCTGATAGTTCTGTCTGCACACTTCATTGATTGAGTTGTGGCCTGACGACAGCAATACCAGATCATGAACATCCACAGCACGTTTAATCAGAATATCAGATTTTAAACATCTGACTGTGAACCAAAGTGTTGGACCGACTGACTTAAGACATCAATTCTTCAAAAGAATATTCCTTCGTTTGGTGTTTTGATGACGGTGGTGGAGAGATGGAGTCTGACACGTTGCTCCGAGATGTCCAAAATGTGTTAAACCACCAGAAGAATCTCCTAAAGAACTACTAGAACCACCTAAAGGACACCTAGAACCTCCTCAGTGACCACTAGAACCTCCTTGATGACCATTGACCATGAACCTACTAATGAACCTGTAGAACCTCTTTGGTGAACACTTTAACTTTCTTAACTACCCCAGAACCTCTTTAAACCTCTAGGACCCCTAGAACAACCTACAGAACCCCTAGAACCCACTCAGTGACCACAAGGACCCTCAATGACCACTACCTACCTACAGGACCCCCTAGACCATCCTTACATTCTTAATGACAAATTGAACCTCCTAAAGGACCACTAGAAGTTCCTCAATGACCACTAGAAGGTCCTTAGATAACAATGAGAAAGTCTTAAAGGACCTTTAAATAAAATAAAATCTTCTTAAATGACCACTAGAACCACCTACAAGACCGCTAGACCCCTTGTAGAACCCCACCTAAAGGACAACTAATCCTCCTGAAGGGCCACTCAAATGTCCTTAAGGTCCACTGCAACCTCTTCAGTGACACCTAGAACCTCCTAATACCTCCAGAATCTGGTCCATGTCCACGGTTTTCCCTCCATGTAATCATCTGTCTCTGAGAATATTGATGATATATTGATGTGAATATTTGATGATTCATCGCTGTGAATGCAGCTGTTCCATGTGTGGAGTTAATGTCTTTGATCCACAGCCATTAACTCCACCACCACCAAACACCCTCCACCTCCACCTACTCTCCACTGAAAACACTAAACCGTCAGGTGTTTCATAATAAAGAAAGATTCACCAATCAATAATCTGTTCTTTCAGTTGAGATTATTTTACCTGATTACTGTGTTTTCCAGTTGCTGGTTTGAGGAACTACTGGTTTAGTTTTCTGGTTGGTGGATCTTCAGCTGTAACTGGATCTTTCTGTGACGGTGTTTGGAAGCTAAATCTGACCGACTGGGGGGTGTTGAGGGGTTGATGAGGGTCTAACCTGCTGAATGAACTGCAGCAGAAGCAGCTGGGAGATTCTTCTCTGCTCTAAACTGTGAGTGTATGTGTCAAACCACCTGCCTCACAATGCCGCTCTGTTTATCCAGGGAGAAGAATGGAGGGGGGAGTAGGGGGAGGCAGCCTTGACCCCTCCCTCACCACAGCAGCTGAGGACCCCCTCCAACTCCACCTCCACCCACCATCCCCGATTTAACATTCAGATGGAGTTAAATGGAAGATTCAGGAGTCACATATTTCCTTCATGTCCTTCCCTAGCTCCCTGTTTCCTTTTCTACCTCCTTCTTTTCTTCTTTTGTTCACTTCCCTCCTCTCCCATTGCTTCCTTTTCTTTCAGTCACTTCCCCTCATTTTTTTTTTCATTTCATCTTTCCTTCACTGTCACACACACACACTTAGTGCCAAACAAGGAGCCAACAGTCTGATTGATGAACTCTGAGTGTGACCTGGACATGCAGCCAAACCAACACATGAGGACAGGAGATGAGGAAAGAGGAGAAAAGGAGATGAGGAGTACGTACAACAGTAAGTGAATGCATCTTTGGACAGGTTTGGACAGGTTTGGTAACAGCAGGTAACAGCAGGTAACAGGCAGTAAACCGGTAACAGCAGGTAACAGGTAACAGCATTATAAACATACAAACATACAACATTATAAAGAGTCGGTCTAGACCTGCTCTATTTTGTAAAGTGGCAGGTAACAGCAGGTAACAGGTAACAACTGGTAACAGGTAACAGCAGATAAGAGGCAGGTAACAGCAGGTAAGAGGCAGGTAACAGGTAACAGCCGGTAACAGGCGTTTCCAAATCTCCTCCTCTCACCGTTCATTTTCCTCGACCTTGATGGAAGATTGAAGGAACCGACTGAGCTCACTAGACTACGTGATCATGAAACAGTGGTTGTTATTGATGTGGGTCTGCCGTGGTCCCTTTAAATGTTGCTGCTGCAAGGAATTGTGGGACGGCATTATCTCATTTCCTTTGGTAAAGGATGGTCCAGTGTAGCCTCTGCTAAAGGAGATAAGACAGGAGGCCCTCACCTGGCTGCCACTGAGATACTTCAGGGTCATTTCACCCAGTCAGGAACCTTCATAAGACAAAAAGACTATTTGACAGCAGCCAGACACCCTCATGGTCTGATGCTGCGTTCAGGCCATCAACACGGCGGTTTGATTACAGAGTTAGTCGTGTGGATTAAAACACTGAACATTCACAATAAAACACTGCATCCATTAAACGTGGGTTTGATTACATCGATTGATGATCTTTGGCTGATGTGAGGTGTTCAGGCTTGTTTGGTTTTGATGACAAGTTGGGTGATAAACACATCTGAAATCCTGCTGTTCAGTTAATCTGTAAAAGTGTTTAAAAACAGAAAACAATCAGTCATCAATATCCGATCATTTTTAGATCAGATTATGTTATTGATCAGTATTGATTGGCTCTAAGATGCCTGACTGAAGGTTACAGGTTTTTGATTCTGGTTTTGTCAGAGAGACACCAGCAGCTGCTGGAACTCAAACCAGTGACATGTTCTCCATACCTCCCATCACTCCCATTACTCCCATAGCTCTCATATCAGAGGACAGTGGGGGGATCTGCATTGTTGTGGAGCAGCTGGACATTGTCTTCGTCTCTCTGCTCTGCAGGGAAACGATAATCTGCTCAACAGCTGCTCTGTGAGTGTGTGTGTGTGTGTGTGTGTGTGTGTGTGTGTGTGTGTTTCTATCCTCGTGAGACCCGTCTGAGCTTCAGTGTGAAGACAATCTGATTGGTGGAATAGAGACAGAGAGGACAGACAGGTCATTATTTCTCAGGTGGTCCCCCACACAGATCTCCCAGCATGCACCAACATAAACAAACACACATCCTTCACTGTGACCTCCTACTTGAATGTGAAACTACAGCAGCTTTCTGTGGAATTATTTGCCTTTTTTTAAATTATTTATTTTATTTTTTTAGATAGCAACAGTGGAGAGATGAGAGGAACCGAGGGGGAGTAGGTCTCAATCTGGACTGTGGTTGCCATCCTGACCCCCAAAGCACAGGGTCACCCTGGAAACCTTTAATAGTTGTTCACGTCCACAATGAACACAGTCAGTTCTTCCTGCAGAATATATATTTATATATGTATAAGACATTTTACACAGAAACAACACACAAAAAATTACATTAATTAAACTTTTTGCTAAAAATATTATTCATTATTCCATATTATTTCATTGGACAGAGTGCAGTAAAGAGGTGACAGGAAATGAAAGGAAAATGAAAGGCAGATTTCTTTATTTTATTTCATTTCATTTTTATAATTTCTTTCCAATATTTAATTTTGTGTCATTTATTTTATTTTTTAATTTTTTAGTTTGTCTCTCAGTGCAGGTTCCGTCACTTCCTCTGTCCTCAGTCAGTCAGTTCTGGTGTGTTGACATATAAAACCTCAGTGTATCTACTGGAGTGTTTTGGTGTAAACAGACACGTTCACACTGAAACAATCTGACACAAGAAACCACCTGCAGACACTACTGAGGGACACTGACAAAAGAACCCACCTGCAGGCATAACATGACAGAACACACACACACACACACACACACACACACACACTCTCTCTCTCTCTCCAGTCTTGACCCTACCATCCTACTGCCATCTACTGACCATTGTCCCTCTCCCTGTCTTTTACCCTGCCCCCCCACCTCTCCCCTTGTCTCTTACCTGTCTCACCTGAGTACCTGAGCTGAGTCCTTGAGTGAGACACTAAACTTCACAGTACGTTCATTTTTTAATATTTTAAAGACATTTTGCTGATAGTACTTTTACTGAAGAAAGACTTGAATGCAGGACTTGGAGTATCTTTAAATGGTGGTACTGATACTTTTACTGAAGTAAGTACCAGAAGACCTCCGCAGACATCTGAAACAGAACAAGAAGCCACAACTCCTGCTTTTACATCTTTAATCATGTTTCATTTAAAACCAGAGAAAATCTTACATCAAGAGGAAAACATGGAAACACCTGTACATCTGCAGATTAAGGTGTGTGACGTCAGCACGCAGGACGTATGAAGGAAGGGGGGTGTTAAAGAGGGATCGGGATTCCTGAGGATTACCCGTCATGCCCCGCGGGTAAAGATGGCGACAGCTGAGCAGGGCAGCAGATCAACTTTATCCGAGCGGCTCTGAGTGGATTTTCTCCCGTCGGACGGAGCCTCTCAGCCAGCCACTTCTCCTCCCGCCGCCCGGTGCTGCTGCTTCCCCGCTCGGATCTCCTCCTCAGCCGGACCTCAGCGCTCCTCCCCGGCCTCGGATCGGTTCGGAGCCCCCCCCCTCCCTCTTCGCCCCGCCGGAGGAGCAGACCGGAGCTCCGGCTAAAGTTTCCTCTCCTCTCCGCTCTCTGGGATTTGTTTGTGGAGATAACCCGGGCCGAGCCGCGCTACCCGGCCTCACAGGTAAGCGCTGACCCGGGTTAGCTGTAGTTATGGAGGAGTGTGTGGAGGTGAGCCGCTCAGATGAGTCGGTTTATTCGGTGACGGTCGGTGTGTGACAGTTGGGTGCAGCTTGTTGTGCGGTGAACTGGGCCACAGCGGGTCTAAGCGGGTTTATGTTTTTTTTATTTTAATTTAACCTTTATTTAACCAGACAAGTCATTAACAACAGATTCTTGTTGACAATGGCGGCCTGGCAAAAGGCAAAGCCTCTTGAGGTAGGAAGTAGGGGGTAATGGACCGTTGGAGGGTGGTGTCGGCGTGTTCAGGGACGGTTCGGACCAGTGTCGGGCGGTGAGAGCCTCGCGGTGTCTGTCCCTGTCAGCCTACCAGACAGAACTGAGGGCTTCAATAAAATCTGTTTCAGGTTCTGAGACTGAACATCACTGAATCATTCAGAGTGTGTGTGTGTGTGTGTGTGTGTGTGTGTGTGTGTGTGTGTGTGTGTGTGTTCGCGCCTGCCTGCCTCCTACATGACACACCTTGTCCACTTCATCACATCCACCTGCACTTCTAAACAGCCAATCACAAGGCTGGACTACCAACTGGGCAAACTTCCTGGGGCCCAGACCCTCAGGGGTCTTCTTCTTTGGTTCAATAATAACTTTTATTTATTATTATTATTCATTAAAAAAAATCTCATTACAAATGATATCAGCTTAACAATTTGAGTGAAAAGTTGAATCTTTGAAAGATGTTCAGGGATTTCAGAGAATCTTAGTCTTTGGTATGTCCCCCTTTTGCTTTAATGAAAGCATGCAGTCCAGCTGGCATGGACTCCACAGGTTCGAGCCAAACCTGATGACCCATGTTATCCCAGCATGACCTGACAATGTTCCAAAGGGCTTCTTGGGATGTCACAGAAGGCTTGGCTTTCTGAGTCTTCAAGTGCCCCCATAAATAGGTCAATGGGGTTGAGGTCAGGTGACTGTGGAGGAAAGTCCATGACAGTCAGGACTCCTTGGTCTTCTTTGGTCTTCAAGTAGTTCTTGCAAAGCTTTGAGGTGTGTTTGGGGTCCTTCTCCTGCTGCAGTATGAATCCCTCGCCACAAAGATGCAGACCAGAGGGTACAGCATGTCTCTGAAGAATGGAGTGGTGCTTCTCCTTGGTCAGGGTGTAGTCGATTCACTGCAGGGTTAGGGTTAGGTAGGCAAAACACCCCCAGACTTGAATATTCCCACCACCATGTTTCAGTGTTGGTTAGAAACTGCTACTGGTCCTCAGAGACCACTACAAGACAGCCTTCTTTTGACAGGCCTTTTGCTGATTGGAGTCTGGCGTTCTTTATTTAGCAGATTGTGTATCTGTGATGAAGGTGCTTTTCTATCTCTCGGGGAACTAAACTTGATGTATTGATCTTCTGATGGTGTGGTCACTGTTGGTCTGCCTGATCGAGCTTTGGATACAACTGGTCCTGTTTCTGCAAAGTGTTTTAGAGTTCCATGCACTGCCCCCTTAGAAACCTTTAGCCTGGCCATGATTTGACACTGAGAAAGCCCCTCTTTGCTCAGAATACCAGTTTGACTTCTGACACTTTCACTCAGTTCTGATGCCGTGTTTCCCACTATCACAATGCTACTTAGTGAGCACTGACCTGCTGGAAACCTGTCTCTGTCTCTCTCTCTGTCTCTATCTGTGTCTCTGTCTCTCTCTCTGTCACTATCTCTGTCTCTCTCTCTGTCTCTATCTGTGTCTCTGTCTCTCTCTCTGTCTCTATCTCTGTCTCTCTCTCTGTCTCTATCTGTGTCTCTGTCTCTCTCTCTGTCTCTATCTGTGTCTCTGTCTCTGTCTCTATCTGTGTCTCTGTCTCTGTCTTTGTCTCTGTCTCTGTGTCTGTTTCTGTCTCTGTGTCTGTCTCTCTCTCCTTCTGTCTCTGTTTCTGTGTGCACTGCACTGTCCTTCATCATCCTCATCAGTGGTGTTAATGTTGTTGATGCTGTTGTTGCCGTGGAAACAGGTCCAGCGAATATCCGGTTGTGTGAAAAATCAGCTTTGCAAATGTTTCATGAAGAAGGAAACACAGACGCCATGTTTGTTAGAGCTCAGTGATCCACACCATGTGAGCAGAGATCTGCATGGTTGACTAAACGTCCCCAAAGACCTGCTGCGTTCAACAGTGTCACATCTTGAAACTGGATCTCTATCATGTTGTTAGTTTTCAGAGCTCACCTGTCCTACAGGTAACTGTCGCTGTGTGAACTGGATACTGCGTTCACAGATGGCCGACCATTCAATCCTGTGAAAGTTGTTACTGGACTTCCACACATCCGCTGTTTAATTTCAATTCAATGTTATTGACATAGCTAAAGTCGTCTAATGACACTTAACAGATAGAGCAGGTCCACACTCTTTATAATGTTATTACAGAGACCAACAGGTCCCACCATGGAGACAGACAGACGGAGACAGACGGAGACAGACACACGAAACAGAGAGAGGGAGACAGACAGTGACAGACAGACAGAGAGAGATGGACGGAAAGACAGACAGAAACAGACAGAAAGAGAGAGATAGAAACAGACAGAGAGAGACAGACACTTAACAGATTGAGCAGGTCCACACTCTTTATAATGTTATTACAGAGACCAACAGGTCCCACCATGGAGACAGACAGACGGAGACAGACGGAGACAGACACACGAAACAGAGAGAGAGAGAGACAGACAGTGACAGACAGAGAGAGAGACACACAAAACAGACTGACAGAAACAGAGAGAGAGAGACAGAAACAGACAGAGACACAGTCAGACAGACAGAGAGAGACAGACACTTAACAGATTGAGCAGGTCCACACTCTTTATAATGTTATTACAGAGACCAACAGGTCCCACCATGGAGACGGACGGACAGACAGAGGGACGGACGGACAGACAGAGGGACGGACAGACAGAGAGACGGAGACGGAGACAGACACACAAAACAGACAGAGAGAGAGAGAGAGAGAGACAGACAGTGACAGACAGAGAGAGAGACACACACAAAACAGACTGACAGAAACAGAGAGAGAGACAGAAACAGACAGAGACACAGTCAGACAGAGAGAGACAGACAGACAGAGAGAAACACAGACAGACAGACAGACAGACAGATGTATGGCAGCAATAGCCATAGCAGCTATAATTATAATAATAATGGAAATATGACTGATAATAGTAGTTACATCTGTAATAATAACTGAGATATGATTAATAATAGCAATAACAGCTTTAATAGTAACAGAACTACGACTAATGATAATAACTGTAGTGATGAGAGTCAGGCAGGCCCATGGCAGCAGCAGCCAGGCGTACCAGGACCACGATCCACAGGAACCTGCGAGACGACAAAGCACAAAGAAACTCCGGGGAAGATATAAAGTTAGTAACATACATTGGAGGGACATGAATGTGTAAAGATGGAGAGGGGAGGAAAGCTCAGTGCATCATGGGAAGTCCCCCAGCAGTGTAGGCCTATAGCAGCATGACTAGGGGCTGGTCCAGGCAGGCCTGAGCCAGCCCTAACTGTAAGCGTTATCAAAAAGCAAAGTTTTAAGCCTCCTCTTAAAAGTAGAGAGTGTGTCTGCCTCCCGAACCCAAACTGGGAGCCGATTCCACAGGAGAGGAGCTTGATAGCTGAAGGCTCTGGCTCCTGTTCTGCTTTTGGAGACTCTAGGAACCACAAGCAACCCTGCATTCTGGGAGCGCAGCGCTCTAGTGGGGTAATAGGGTACTATGAGCTCTTTAAGATATGATGGTGCCTGACCAGTGATAGATGTGCCCATGGACCATGCTCAGTAGAGACTTCCTGTGGCTGAGCCGGGTGACTTTGCTCACATGATCAGGGTGAAATAATTAAATCAGACTTTCCAAACGTTGCTGAACCGAATGGATCAAAAAGTGTTTGATGCTGTCTTACAGCCGCTCCTTCCAAAGATGGTGTGACGAGGAACAATACTTTTTAGCCACGTGATGAAGCAGGACGTTACAGTACAGAGTGTGACCACTACACCAAAATCCCCCCGCAGCTCAGACCTGATCCCTGTGGGTCGGTTTAGAGCAGCAGATTTAGTTGAATAAATAAAACCTGCAGTCAGAAGTTGTTCATAGTGATGCAGGATCAGCTGAACTGTGTATGTGCTCTATGTATAAATGTGCAGAAGGCGATCCTGATTTTCAGATTCATCAGCATGAATTAGAGCCAATCAGTCTGACAGAACATTTCTTATAGACTCCTGTTCATGTCTGTCTCCAGGCCGGTCCAGGTCCAGGTCAGTCCAGCCCTTCTTCACATGAGATCCTTTTTTAAAATGTATTTATTTGTTGAAGTTAAAATCAAATAAATGAAATGAAACTGTCTCTCGTTTAGAAAAACACTTGAAGTCATTTTAACCAAACGTCTCAGACGAACTTTAGTGTCAGTGAACGCAGCCTCGTGTTGATGTTCATCTGCCCTCAGGTCAGAGGTCAGCTTCCTCTGGATGTTTGGAGCTGCACAACAACAAATCACTTTAAATGTCAGACCTGCTGTGTGTGTGTGTGTGTGTTCAGGTGTGAGTCTGTCGGCTGGTGTTTGCTGTTTCTTTACAGTGAAACATGACAATATTTTTACAGTGTAGAACATCCTGGTCACACTCACTGTCTTGTTCGCAGTTCTTTTGAGAACAAGTAAACATCCTGCTCGCATATTAAAACCCCAAACATTAAAAGTATAATCTAAGCTAACAGCGACTCAGACAGCAGCTACGTTCATGTTGGTTCCAGGTGGAGCTGCTCGAGTGACCGTGACAGCATTTGATTTGATCCACGGGCTTAAGTGCGTGAAGATTTATTTTTTGTATCCACGAGGACGTACGTCCTGCGTTCTTCCTCTTAACAGCAGTTTCTCTTTCACGTTCACTCGCCATCATTCGTAAATATTTTACCGCCATCAGCCTCAAGAGACGCATTGCATCTTGGGGCAGTTGAGTATGTCTGTATATTGAATCTGTATATTTTCCTGTGTTTTTTGTCCTTCGCCAATCGCATGACTAAATAGTGCATCTGTTGGGGCCTATTTTCAACGGCGGATGAATCCACATGTGGTGCTCTAGTGAGTATTGGGGCAGCAGGACGGTGTGTGTAGACTGAGTCAAGATAAACTACAGTGTGTGTGTTCTGGTGATGAAGGAAACAACAGCCTGACTCATTGATGTGTTTTAATAATAATGATGATGATGATGATAATAATAATATCACAGACAGTATTTGTTAGTAGATACATTCACTGCTCATTTGAGACTGAACGTGAGGAGAAATGTATTTCATCACCAGAGTTATAAGATGCGTACTAAATAGAAAGACGCTTGTGTTTCTGTGAAACATCTGGATCTGAAGCCTCATTAACGTTGATGTACAAACAGCAGAATTATTTGTCTATGAAAAGGTCAAAGCCTCAGCAAGTGCTGAAATTAGTTTGGTATTGATTTCATTCATACCTCCAGCCCTCACTCTGATCCTGTAGAGCTATACTGCCCCGTTGCCTGGCAACAGTCTGAGTCTCTTTATGATGTCAGCAAACACTGACAGGAAGTGATGTCGGAGTCTCCGTGAGGTGATCCTGAGGGAACAGGATCTGATTCTGTCTCTTCCTGATGGTGCTGCATCAGTGGTTTGATGTGGACTGGTCTGGACTCTGCTGGTCTGGTTTAGGAGCTAATGAAAGAGACAGACGTGTGTTGAACTGAGGGTTAATGAAGAGGAGACGCCATCTGTCTCTGTGTTTTCCAGCGAGGGAGTCGGAGCTGCGTGTCCTGCTGTGTTCACCTGCTCAGGTGTCAGTTTCAGTCTCAGATGAAGTGCATTCGGTTTCTATTTCAGTGTGTTTGGTTTCATGTTCCAGTGAGTCACTTCTTTGTCATACGAGCTTCGTTTATCAAGAAACTGTGAAAGACATGAGGCGGAGTGACGTCGTGAGGCAGAGCAATGGCCACATGAGGCGGAGTGACGGGATGCACTGAGTGCAGACTGATTCACCTCCTCAGGTTCAGACCAGGTACACGAGTCAGGTAGTTCGGTAGGTAAACTGTTGGATTAAAGCTGTGAAGAGGAAGTGAAGAAAACAAAGAAAGACATGAAGGAAAGGAGGAATAGAAAAGAGAGACGCAGTGATGAGAAGAAATCGAAATTAAGTGAAGGAAACAATGCGACAGGATAATGTAAAGAAGGAAAGAAGGAGATGACGGACAAAAAAAGGAAATGAGCAGGAAGTAACAAAGGAGACAGTGAAGGAAAGAAGGAGGTAGTGTGCAGGATATGAAAGGATGTAGGAGGAAGAGAAGGAAACAGGGAAATGAAGCACACAAAGGCAAAGAGGTGGAAGTGAAGGAAACATGAGGCAGGGATGGATAAAGAAGAAAAAGGTCAGTAGTAGATAGAGGAGGAGAAATGAAATGAAGAATAAGGAGGCAGTGAAAGAAGGAAGGAAGGATGAGATGACAGAATGAAGCAGTGATGAAAGTCAAGGAAACG
Source organism: Enoplosus armatus (assembly GCF_043641665.1). Classification (NCBI taxonomy): domain Eukaryota; kingdom Metazoa; phylum Chordata; class Actinopteri; order Centrarchiformes; family Enoplosidae; genus Enoplosus; species Enoplosus armatus. Next base: position 286,158 of record NC_092191.1, on the reverse strand, counting down.
GGAGGTAGTGAAGGACAGGAAGATGATTTCAAGAGAGAAGGAAGTAGTGAACAAAAGAGGAAATGAGGTGCAGTATTTTCTGACGGTCTGAAGGTGAACATGGAGGTCACTCCTGCGTCTGATTTGATGTGTTGTTTTTCTGGGATGACACTGTTTGTCATTGGTTGACTTTATTTCAGACCAAATGTTGTTCATGTTTAATTCATGAGCCGGACAGAAGTGATGTCAGTGTGTCCTTGACCGCTGTCCCTGTTTCTGTCTTTGTAACTTCCTGTTGTCTCACTGTGTCTCTGATACTATTCTTTTATTATCACTTCATTGATAAATCATTTGATAGACAGCAGCACCTGTCAATCACAATGTTTATTAATTGATCAGCTGATCTGATGGACAGTAAACACATCAGTTCCTCCCCCCTGCTTTTATATTGTGCGTTCATGTTTTAAAGGATTACAAGCTGAAAACAATTAATAATGACTTATTGTCTGTCGATCAACTCGTTGATTTATTGACTGTGTGTATGTGATTACATGGCACAGGGGTTTATCTCTGCTCAGAGAGGATTATGGGTAGGATGACCTGGGGGGGTGAGGAGGTGGAGTCCTGTGACTTTCCTCTTCTCTGATTGGTTCCTTCCTTTTGCTGTGTGGAAAGACAAACTAATAAAAGCTGAACTGGAGTCAGTTTATGACTCATTTGATACAGACAGAACAACTAATACTACTGATAATATTGTGTACTTTAGTATACTGTTAATACTAATACTACTGATGCCACTACTAAAACTAATACTATAGTGGTGATAGGACTGCAGTAACAGTACTCCTCTTTACTTATGTTTTATGATCATAGTTGTATATACTTGTACTATGACTTCCTGTTGTGAGTCTTTTCTGTCCACATGACCCCTACTTCCTGTCTGTCTGTTGCTCTTCTTGAGCTTTCTAACATTTTTCCCTGTTAAAGGGGTTTTTGTTTATCCTGATCTGGCTCGAGGGTCTGAGGACTGTGAAGCTTCCTGAGGCAGATATTGATTTGTGATACTGGGTTATATAAAGAAAAAGGACTTGACATGTCTGTATAATAACAGGTGTTAAATGTGACTGCGTGCAGCATGTTCCACAGTGGCTGATAGTTGAAAGGCATTCTGGGAAATGTAGGAGCGGCTGTAGAGGAAGCTGAAGGGAGGAAACATGTTCACAGTTTTGTCTGAATGACGGCTGGAGTTTGGAAACTGACAGTGTCTGTAATCTTTGGTGTAACAGGAAGTGAATGTTGTTACTTCCTGATCAAAAGTTAAAGGTGAAAACCTGCTGACTCCTCTTTGTTGATGGTGGTTTTACATACTAATTGAATTATTTATCCTTTAATTACATCCCCGTACACACAGTGAAGCTCTCTTCAGATGTCTGAACCTCTTAATGTTCTGGCTTTTGTAATAATCATTGTAACTCCCCTCCGGTTAAATCACGAACACAAGGTGTTCTTTTGGATACAGGCATTTATTTTGCACATCTGTGCTGTCAAGCATGCCGTGAGAACTAGACAATAAATTACACAAAATATAAAATGAGTTCGGTATAATACAGGGCATTCTCATAGAGAATAAACATTAAATGAATATCTCACAAACAAAATATAACTTATTTAACACATTAACCTTGAAGGCTATAAACCGTTAAACTTGCATAGTTAATTTGCTGAACATACAACTTACAGAGACACAGGTATGCCATCACATGAACTTCACTAGCATATCAGTGCAGCAGGTCAATTAACATATCAATAAACATAATTCAGAAACATACACGAACGTTCCATACCTCATTGGCCGCATTAACTCAAGGGGAGTAAAGGAAACTTCACGTTGAGTCTTCACTTCATAAAATATCCGTGAGAATTACTGCAGCGTAAACATCTTCCTCTCGGCTGGCGTTCTGCCTCTCATGGCGATATGAAGAGCGCCACCAATCACCAACCGGACCTCACTGCAACAACAACATTGGTTCTGCAGTGTAAACATTAGGCTGGTCCTTTAAGACATGTATTCTTCTCTGTATTTATGTTAATGAACAAAAATATTCTTTGATTAAAATGTAAATTATTCTTATATTTAACTCAAAATCATTAAATTAACTTAAACTGACTCTTATGGCAGCTACAATCATTGGATCTTCTGACCAGTGACACATTGACACACCTGCTGTCACTAGTTACTGTTGCTGAGTTGTGATTGGACAATCATTGTCCGGGGGAGGGGCTTGGTGAATGGTTTAATTTATAAACATTAATTCATTTCTGCCAACTATGTGATAGAATAAATGTTTTATTGATAATAAATGTTGGAGTAATCAGCTTGATACACAATAAACATTTTACTGTCAGTCTGAAACTTTATTAAAGACTTTATTTTACCATCTTGTTTAATTTGCATTTTGGATGATTTCTATGAAAAACCACTTTGAATTTCCTGTCAGCAAAGCGCCAGTCGATCAGCTAGTCGTATCAGACAGGCAGGTCTCTGTGTGTTCTTGGTGCAGTCAGTGGATTTCCCAGCATGCCATCTGCTGCAGTTTGACCTTCAGTGTGAGCGTGTTGTTCAGGCGTCGCTGATGTCAGCGGCAGGTTGTCAGCTGGACGCTTTGCTTCCTTTCGGACGCTTCATCGAGTCCTTCCTCCTGACAAACAGACGGCTGTGACTCAGCGCGTGTGTGTGCGTGTGCACAGCCGGTCAGTTTCCGCTCAGATTGAAATTGAAGCAGCTCTGTTGAGATTCTCCTGTTGTTGTTGTTGTTGTTGTTGTTGTTGTTTTTACAGCTCAGACTCCCTTTAAGTCCCTTTAACTACTAATAAACACCTGGAAACACCTGTAGACATTCCTGCTGATAATTTTCCAAATCATCCTTCACTACATTGATCTGCCTCCTTTTTTCCAGGAAGCCATTGATTTTACTTCATCATTTGTGTCGCCACGACAACAAACCCAACATATCTGTACATAGATGCAGGAATTCAGCTGAAATACTTTATCCTTTTAACTTATGCGTTTAACCTGTATCCTTAAGGCCATTAGCTCTTCCTCCTTAGCTCCTCCTTTCCTTTCATGTTGTTAGCTTAACAACAAGTATTTCACTTTATTTCTCTGTTTGATTTATTTTTCTTTGGCATTTTAAATCTTCCATAGAGGCCCCATGTTTGGTAGAAGATATTAAAATAAAGTGAATTTCAGTTGTAACACTGCAGATTTCTTTATGACAGACTGATTGGTCATAGCAGAGTGTCTGTGCTGGTGGTTGTTGTGGCAGGTGAGGAGGCGGGGCTTTGTAGTAGTGACTTACACAGGCAGCAGAGCTTTGACATGATGTTACAGGTCTGAGATCAGTGAATGTGAAACAGCCTCTCAGCATCAGAGAGAGAGGCTAACAGGACGAGGAGCTAACGAGCAACTGTGGAGCTGAGGTCTAATTAGGCTAATGGGTTCACCTGGCAGACTGCCTGCCATCACCCAACACTGACCAGGCTGAGGCTGTGCCTGCAGACGAAACTGAGGGAAGAGCGTTTGGAATATAAAACTGTTTCTCATACAAAGTCCTGGCTGTTGGTATTTTAAGTGTCACTTCACCCAAATTAGAAAATAAAATGTTCTCTCTTTTTCTTTCTTGCTATCTTTGCAGATAGTTTTAGTCTCTGTCAGTGAATTGAGATCATTCTGACCTGTTTCTAATACAACTCCAATTTTTTTAAGAATCAAGTGTCATTTTTTCATGATTCTCGTCCAGCAATCACTTTTATTTTAGCCTGTATTTTAAGCCGTCAGCTCATCTTTAGCCTGTATTTTAAGCCATCAGCTCATCTTTAGCCTGTGTTTTAAGCCTTTTAGCTCGTCTTTAGCCTGTATTTTAAGCCGTTAGCTCGTCTTTAGCCTGTGTTTTAAGCCGTTAGCTCGTCTTTAGCCTGTGTTTTAAGCTGTCAGCCCGTCTTTAGTTTGTGCTTTAAGCCGTCATCTTGTCTTTAGCCTGTGTTTTAAGCCGTTAGCTCGTCTTTAGCTTGTGTTTTAAGCCGTCAGCCCGTCTTTAGCCTGTGTTGTAAGCCGTCAGCCCGTCTTTAGCCTGTGTTTTAAGCTGTCAGCTCGTCTTTAGCCTGTGTTTTAAGCCTTTTAGCTCGTCTTTAGCCTGTATTTTAAGCCGTTAGCTCGTCTTTAGCCTGTGTTTTAAGCTGTCAGCCCGTCTTTAGTTTGTGCTTTAAGCCGTCATCTTGTCTTTAGCCTGTGTTTTAAGCCGTTAGCTCGTCTTTAGCTTGTGTTTTAAGCCGTCAGCCCGTCTTTAGCCTGTGTTTTAAGCCGTTAGCCTGTCTTTAGCCTGCGTTTTAAGCCATTAGCTCGTCTTTAGCCTGTGTTTTAAGCCTTTTAGCTCGTCTTTAGCCTTTGTTTTAAGCTGTCAGCCCGTCTTTAGCCTGTGTTTTAAGCTGTCAGCCCATCTTTAGCCTGTATTTTAAGCTGTTAGCTCATCTTTAGCCTGTGTTTTAAGCCTTTAGCTCGTCTTTAGCCTGTGTTTTAAGCCTTTAGCTCGTCTTTAGCCTGTATTTTAAGCTGTCAGCTCGTCTTTAGCCTGTGTTTTAAGCCTTTTAGCTCGTCTTTAGCCTGTATTTTAAGGTGTAAGCTTGTCTTTAGCCTGTGTTTTAAGCTGTCAGCTTGTCTTTAGCCTGTGGTTTAAACCGTCAGCCCGTCTTCAGCCTGTGTTTTAAACCGTCAGCCCGTCTTCAGCCTGTGTTTTAAACCGTTAGCCTGTCTTTAGCCTGTGTTTTCAGCCGTTAGCCCTTTCTTCTTGTCTCCTCTGTGCTGTCTTGCATGCTGACTGACAGCAGGTATTGACTGGTGTTTTTCCATCTGGCCGTCTTGTGTTTCAGGTTATCGGAGGCCTGAGGCTCACATGCCCAGAGGAGGAGGAAGAGGAGAAACTGGACTGAGTGTGTGAGGACGGATGCAGCAGCGAGGATGAAGAGTTTTCTGTGCTGACGTACAAGGTGAGGAACACACACTCACACACACTCTCTCTGTCTCTTGGCTCTTTTGTCTCCTTTGATCCTCTTCAATGCAGTGATGATTTGACTCATCAAATGACTTTTACCTGTGAGTCACAGGTATGGATTTTCAGGATGGTTATGATGAAGTTTGTAATAACCTCACTTTGTTTAATGTTTTGTTTCTACGTGTGTTAATACACTCAGCCTTGTGGACAGAATGAATCTGTGTAAATTCAGGTGTGCTGGATCTCAGTCTGAGGTGTTTACCTGAATGTTCTTCCTCCTCCACAGTGGAGATAAGATACATTTTACTCTCTGAACACTGTTTTAAAACTGTCTGTGATTATAATCTAAAGGTCTGTTCAGACCAAATGCAAAGAGAACTTTTGCCTTGCATTACTCGTACAAATACGACTGCTGGAGTGCTTTTTGGAGTATTTCGCAACCCGAGAATATTCGCCTTTAAGCCAATGGATGTAGTGGGGAAGGCAGCTAATGCTAGTGCTAACTTGGTTGGTAGTAAAGTACAACCGATAGCTGGAATCAACAGATACATATTTTCAGAACTTACCATGTAGTCGTTTGGTTTCACTTACTCTGCTCTGCTGTCTCTGCATGACTGACTGGAGATCAGCTGATGAGTATCATTGGTTTGATGACAGAAAGCGATTAATTAAACAAAACAGGATGAGTCCAAAAACTGCAAATCTGAAATATTATTCCAAACTATGTTTGTTAATTAGTTATTCAGTTAGTCAGTCTTTGAACCTTCATGTGGAAACTTTTTTAACTTGGAGTCCTGCAGAGATCACAGCAGGTGGTCCTCCTCCTCACTTCTTCTCTGGTTTCCCCCTCAGGGGGTCTGCAGGTTTATTAACCCCTAACGACCTGCCATGTAACCATGGCAACTGATTAAAGTGTGAACTGGATGATGAGTCTAGTGCTTTCTGTCCTCGGCTGCAAAGTGTGTGTGTTTTCTGAACATTAAACATTTTCTTGTGATCGTCTGATTTCGATTGAGTCTTTCCACATTGTGAACATTAACAGCTGATTCTGTGTGTTTGTTTCAGCTGTGTTGTTTCTGTGGATGAAGTCGACTCTGGAGCAGCTCACACTTCAGGTACAAACACACTTCTGAACTGACGATGTCACATCCGGAAAAACCTTGAAACGCCTGGAAAAACCCTGAACATCTATAACGGCCTGAAACATCCGACACACTCAAACAGCCCAAAACTCTGAAAAAGAATGAAATATTAAATAATCTTCAGACCTTTTGACCACATCTAACGGTCTTTAACAGTGAGGTGTTTTCTCAAAGTTAAAGGTTAAAAGCTGAGAAAGAAGCTACTAAGTGGACCTTGAGTTAAGATTATTTCGTAAAATTATTCACAAGGTCAAGAATGAACATTTACACTGAAGCCTGGAATGTTTTAACACCCATACAACACATTATGATGAGGAAGACAGGAAGTGTGGAAGAAAGAAAGGAGGGGAGTATGAGAGCAAGAAAGCAAGGGAGGGAAAAAGGAAAAAGAAAAGAAAGAAATGAATAAGGAAAGGAAGAGAGAAAAGAGACTGGCGAAAGAAGGGAAACGGGAAAGGAGAAGAGAAAAGAAAAAGGGGAAGAGGGTGGAAGAAGAGAAAGCTGTAAGGCAGTGAAATGATGAAACAAGTGAATGAGGGCAGAAAGAAGAGAATAAATAATAGAAAACAGAAACACGAGTTGTGAAAGGACAAAGAAGAGAACATGGTAAAGAAAAAAGAAAAAGGAAGAAGTCATGAGTGCTGCTGCATCAGAGGATGGCCCTCACAAATACAGTAATACAAAATATGTGTGTGTGTGTTGCCTGAGAGCAGAGCATGCTGGGTAAAAGGAGGTTGAATGTAAAATTCAGATGCTGCAGTCAGACGAGGTGAAGACGTTCTTCTGCTTCATCCTCCTCCTCATCCTCACCTGTGACTGACAGGAGTTAGCTTAGCCACCTGTTTAGCTTTTATTTTCTTCTTCTTAAGTTTAAATAGATGAAAGGTTTCCATGTTGGCAGGAAGTGACCCTGCTGCTGAAAATAGTCCCCAACAAATGGACTGTGTGTTTGATAAAGACAACAGTGAGCAGCTGTTGGAGGAAATCGTTTTATATAAAATGTTCCACAACAACAAATGCTCTCAGCTTCCTGATTGGCTGGCGTTGGTGCACCTGTTAAAGTCATGTGTTTGCACCCTAGGGTACCTGCTCGTAAGTCTAGTTCAAAACTGAAACGATATATTTGTGAGGTGTTTTTAAAGATGTGCCCACATGGATCCTTTGGGAACATTGAGGTGAAGCAGAGTCTGTCTGTCAGCTCATATCTGTCCAGCTGCTGTTCACACATCAAACATCAAGAGGACAGTTTGTTGTCACTGTGTCAGTCCACTGTCAGACTCTGGCTTCTTCTCCATGGTAACAGCAGCTGAAGCTCATGGGTAATGTCGTCTGTAGAGACAGATAACAGGCTGATTGGAAGTTGAAATGAGGCAATGAAACTTCATTAAATGATCGATGGATTTCACTCTGAGGACGACAGCGAGGGATGTGTTCGCTTTAAACGGCAGCAGAAATAGCATCATGATGATATATATAATGGTGTGTGTGTGTGTGTGTGTGAGAAACAGGAAGTCACACAGTGATCGATGGCTTGTCATTGGTCCCAGTCAGGGCACAACGTGGTCACGTGACGTGGACAAACTCTAAGTGTAATGGGTCATTAAGCAGAAGGCCGACTTCGAAGCTGTGAACTCACTTCCAAGACAAACACTGTTTTTGTGGTCTTGTACACTGCCCAAAAAACTTAAAGGAACACTTTTTAATCAGAGTATAGCATCAAGTTAATTAAACTCTGGGATATTGATCTGGTCAGTTAAGTAGCAGAGGGGGTTGTTAATCAGTTTCAGCTGCTTTGGTGTTAATGAAATTAACAAGAGGTGCGCTAGAGGGGCAACAATGAGACGACCCCCAAAACAGGAATGGTTTTCCAGGTGGAGGCCACTGACATTTTTTCCCTCCTCATCTTTTCTGAATGTTTTTCACTAGTTTTGCATTTGGCTAGGGTCAGTGTCACTACTGGTAGCATGAGGCCATACCTGGACCCTACAGAGGTTGCACAGCCAGTCCAACTCCTCCAGGATGGCACATCAATACGTGCCATTGCCAGAAGGTTTGCTGTGTCTCCCAGCACAGTCTCAAGAGCATGGAGGAGATTCCAGGAGACAGGCAGTTGCTCTAGGAGAGCTGGACAGGGCCGTAGAAGGTCCTTAACCCATCAGCAGGACCGTTATCTGCTGATGGGTTAACTGCCAGAGCCCTACAAAATGACCTCCAGCAGGCCACTGGTGTGAATGTCTCTGACCAAACAATCAGAAACGGACTTCATGAGGGTGGCCTGAGGGCCCGACGTCCTCTAGTGGGCCCTGTGCTCACTGTCCGGCACCGTGGAGCTCGATTGGCATTTGCCATAGAACACCAGAATTGGCAGGTCTGCCACTGGCGCCCTGTGCTTTTCACAGATGAGAGCAGGCTCACCCTGAGCACATGTGACAGACGTGAAAGGGTCTGGAGAAGCCATGGAGAACGTTAAGCTGCCTGTAACATCTTTCAGCATGACCAGTTTGGTGGTGGCTCAGTGATGGTCTGGGGAGGCATATCCATGGAGGGACGCACAGACCTCTACAGGCTAGACAACGGCACCTTGACTGCCATTAGGTATCGGGATGAAATCCTTGGACCTATTGTCAGACCCTACGCTGGTGCAGTGGGTCCTGGGTTCCTCCTGGTGCACGACAATCCCCGGCCTTGTGGCGAGAGTATGCAGGCAGAGTATGCAGACGTTGTCAGGCATGCTTACAAGCACATGGGGGCAATACACAGTACTGAGTACCATTTTGAGTTGCTGCAATGGAATTTCAGCAAAATGGACGAGCCTGCTGCATCATTTTTTCACTTTGATTTTCGGGGTGTCTTTGAATTCTGCCCTCTGTAGGTTGATAATTTTCATTTCCATCAAACGATGTGGCATCCTTTCGTTTCTAACACATTACACAGTCCATATCTGTATAGATATCCAGCATGACTTTTTTTCCCATTGAGATCTGATGTGTTTTCAAAGTGTTCTTTTAATTCTTTTGAGCAGTGTATATTCTTTTATTACTCTATGAAGAATATGATGTTGGTCAGTCAGATCAGAGTGTGCTGTGCTCTGACAGATAGCATGTTAGCTGTGTTAGCTCTGTTCTGTCTCATTCAGATCAATGGAGCTGCACTTCCTGTTCTGGAAACAAACTAAGATCAATGTGTTGCCTGAGGCTCACACATACTCTGCTCACGCTACACACATACACAGTACATGTATTGACACACTTGTGAGGACCATCATTCATTCATGTTTGAGCTTTGGACCTACAAAGTGAAGATAGTTTGTCCAAAATGTCCTCACAGTGAAGTTGTGATACCTGTTCCTCACAAAGATACAAGTAGCACACACAAAGAACCTTGTGAGGGCCGTAAACTCATGTATACATTCCCTAAACCCAAAACTCAGTCATCACCATAACCTGACATTTACACTTTAACTTTTGGCCTTCACAGTGGGGACATTTCTAACAAAGTGTCAAAAATGTCCTCACAGTAGTGGTCTGAAATCTGGTCCTCACAAAGGTACATGACTACTCGCGTACATGTGTGAGGACCAATGATACACAATGATTTGCTACTTCTGTCTTTATTTGTGAGGACAGATACGCTTGTTAGAGGTTTTTGTGAGGACTAGTGTGACTTTTTTTACCTGCACAGTGGGGACATTTTCTGCAGGGAGGCTCTCTTAGGACTGAGACTTGTTTTTAGAGCCAAAATGGTCCTCTGCAGGTCTCAGCCTCCAGCCTGGTCCTCACAAAGATACAACAACAAAAAAAGTCAACACAGACACTCATTTATGCTGCATCCGTCACACATGCACGAACACACATGCAGGTGTGTGCAGAGACACGTGTTTGATGATGATGATGAGGGACGACCGAGCATTGATCTGCACACACAGAGAGAGAGAGGGAGAGGGAGAGGGAGAGAGTGGGGGAGAGAGTGACAACAGTGACAGAGTCCAGTTGTGGTAGAGGCGTTGTGGTCGGCGGTTGGCGGGCGGGTGGCGGGCGTCACTTTCTACCTCATCTAACTCTTCTTCTCCTGGCAGGACTGACAGACTGACAGGAAGTGAGGAAATAAGGAAGGAAGTAGGGCCCAGGATGACGAGCACGGCCCCGGCCAGGAAGCCGTACCGTAAGGCTCCGCCGCAGCACCGTGAGACGCGCCATACCCTGCCCGTTGCTCCGCCCCCACCTGTGCTGCAGCACGACATCAGTCAGGTAAACCAACACACCCTTAACACACCTCCACCCCTCCTGCAGCACCTCACCCACCTCCCAACCGCCGCCGTCTGTAAACGGCCGCAGAGCGCCGGGTCGCGGCATGGCGTCCTGACCTCACCGCTCCCGCTCTCTGACAGCGAGCTAGACGTCTCCAGTCTGTCCAGCCTGGAGCTCTGCATTCCGCCGCCGCCACCGCTGTTCAGCAACCACGCACACCGGCCCAACCGGACCAGAACCACGGCGGTGGGCGTCACCAGGAGTCCTCGTCGTGCAGCGAGTCACTTCATCAGTGGTGGTGACGAGGGTTTTTCAGAGCATCGAAGCCCCACCGCAGCCAGAAAACCCTCCCCGACCTGCAGCCCCAGAGGAGAGCGCCACGGCCGGACTCACCGGACGCAGACTGCCGCCCCTCCAAAGAGCATCCTCAAGCAGCCGGCATCGCTGAGTGTGGAGCACGCCTACGACATCATCAGGAAGTCAAAGTCAGCGGAGCTGCTTAATGACAGCAGAGGGCGGGGTGATGCCGCCCGCCATCCACCCACTCGCTCTCTGGACAGGATGGAGCAGTGGGCGCCGGCCTCACGACGGTCCTCGGCCCCACCCTCCCCCTGCAGGTCCAACTGGAACTGGAGAATGCAGGTTCTGGAGGAGAAGATCCGCTTCTCCAACTTTCTAGATGAGATCACCTGCCGGGTCATGAGCCCTGCCAACCTCATGCTGCTCGGCAGGGTGTCTTCCAGAGAGCAAGAAAGCCCCGCCCCCAAGCGTCGCCACCATCTCGCCCACAGGAAGAAACAGGTGGAGAGTACGCCTGGAGACCGCACTCGGCGCTGGGACGACTGGGTGGCGGCGATGCAGCAGCCAGGCAGCTGGTACCAGCCTCTGCAGGAGGTGGGGGCAGGGCAGGAGACCCCGCGACAGCAGGGTGACATCACAGAAGGGGCGAGGCCTAAAGAGGAAATGTTGGGGGTGAATAGAGGAGTAAAGATGGAGGTTCAGGAGACAGTAGAGCCACAGAGACACAAACCTCCTGTTTCTAATCAGTCTCTTCTGTCCCACATTAAGGTAGGTCGTCCTCCTCCTCGTCCTCGTCCTCCTCCTCCTTGTTGAAACTATCTGAATGAAAATACTTCCTGTGTCTAGTTAAGGAGTTATGCCGTAGCTACAGAGTGAATACTGCTCTCCATGACATTGAATAAATGAACATAAACATCCATGGATCTTTTAAAAAGCATTAAAAGGTCCTAAAATGTCTTGAAACAAAATGTCTTAACAAGTCTTAAATTTGAGATAATAAATCACATTGATCCACTGGATTTTACGTAATGTATTTAAAAATAAAAAGCGTTGTTTTTGGTCTTGACCAAGTCCAGCCCACGTTATGTTCACAGACTGCCACCTACTCATATCAATGATGCTAAGCTAATAAAGAAGCCTTTTTATCTCTGTTAATATGCTAATTATAATTAAAAGCTGTGAAAATTTGTTATTTTTATTTGTTTCTTTTTTATTTCATGTAATGCAGAAAAGTGGAACACGGTTAATTGAATTAAATGTTTTGATTATTATTTTTCCATAATTTTATATATGATTTTGTTAGATGGAGATAGACGTCAATATTGTAAACCTATCCACATTAATATGAGCTTCAATGTGTGTTTGTTTATTCTTGAAAGGGTTTCTCATTTTCTTTGTTGAGGAAACATGGCGTGAACTCAAACAAGTTAATAAAACTTTGTCACAGCTAAAGGTTATCTCAACAGCATGTTATTGCTTTATTTTTTCTTTGAATGCTGGTAATTTATATTTCTAGGTCCTAAAAACCAGTAATCCTTTTCACATAATCTTGATCAGCAGAATGAAACGGAAACAGACAGATGAGACCTGTGGAGAGTTTGTAGGTTGTTCCTCCTCAGAGGCCTGTACTATTGATAACCACCGTTGAGTGGCCGCTTAGCGTGATGTGGATACAGAGTCACCAAACTCCATTCAGAAATCTGGCAATTTAAGTTTTCTTGCTTGAAGACAGACAGCGTCTTTATTGTAAATGTGACATTGAAGTAATAAATCAAGTTTAAAGACGTCTTCAGACAGCAGCTGCTGACAGGTTTGATTAGTCCCTGAAACACCCAGAATGCAACAGCATAAAGGTCAGGAGAAACTTTCATTTATCTTCATGCAACCAGCCACAGGATTTTAATTCCTACATGCTCTTCATATTGATTATCAATAATGACACTTGAGGAAACAAATGCACAAATCATCAGAGCAGAAACCTGCAGCCACATAACGGAGCGATCTGATTGGCCTTTTAGCCGCTCTAATCACAGCAGCTGAGTCATTGATTTTACGGCTCTGTAGGCGATCAATCAGAGAGCTGAGAGGATCCATCATGTAAAACCCCGCTGCATGCTGGGAGAGGACACGTTTCCATACATCGACAGAGATCGATGAGACGATAAAGACAGTGACAGGAAACATCCGCCCGTCTCGATGATGTTGCTTCATTGACATTTTACTGACCTGACATCACTGTCACATGTCGGTCATGTGATCACTCATGTGTAGCAGCTCTACAGTACTGGAAAAATCCTGGAAAATAACAAAACAGAGAAACGTCATGGAAAACAAGAAGGAGGGGTTTTTAAATACCAGTCAGGTTGTTAGAACTTACTCAATAATCAATATTTATTTATCTGCTAACAAAGTTAGCTTGTGAATGTTCTTACTGGAAAAAGTGAACAGCCGACTCCGAGAGCTTCCTTTAGTACAACCGAATGCCTCTATCCTGCGACCTGTCAATCACAAGGTAGCCCCGCCCTAAAGCATACCCCACTTTATTGTCTATTTTACTCTAAATGGGACCATAATTTACTAAATGAACATCATGCTGTATTGGAGTGGAGTTTGGAGAGTTTCGACTCTGGTTGATGCAGACTTGATGTTCTGTTGGTTTGGTCTGTTCTCCTTTGCCTGATGTCTCCCTCCTGTTCACTCCTGTTTTCACTGTGATAATAAATAAAACCAATTAATGTTGTTTACAGCAGTGTGTCGCTGCCACCACGACAGACTTTTTTACATTATAACGACATGTTTTCATGTCATCATGACACCATTTACTTGTCGCTGTAGTTTTCTGTTTGTTCTAATTCTGTTTGTTCTGTTTCAGGAGGCTTTATCAGACTCTGACAGAATCAGGTGAGACTCTGTTTTACTCTATTCTTACAAGTACTTTTACGTCAGTCAACATAGTAATACCACAGTGAAGAAATACTCTGTTACAAGTAAAAGTCTTTACTTTATATATTAGCGTATGTATATATACAGTGCTTAACAAATTTATTAGACCACCACCCAGTGTAAGGTGTTTGCCACCGCTGCCCTAAATTAACAGTATTGCTGATGACCAAAATATTTTATGTTTCTGTAATGGTTAATCCACCAGTATGTGCAAGCCAAGCTCTTTAATCAAAATGATATCTTTAATGCTAAAATATAATTATTGTTGTTATCCATGAATTCTCAAATTTACTGTTTTACAAAAAAGCAGAAAAAAATAGTGAAGCACATTATTATTTTTTGATTGAGATGCCAAATTACAGTTATTTATATGCATTCCTGAACAGAAAAATTTGTTTTGTGGTTGCAAGAATGCAAGCTGTTATCAGGGCCAAAGGAGGTCATACAAAATATCAAGATTTTTGGTTAATATATGTGAATAAGGACTATTTAGTTGTTCCAGTTTGTTATTTGCCTAATAAATAACAATACAATTTTTAGTTTGAAACAAGTTTTTGACAGATTTCTAAAATATTTGTTTTCTCATTTTAGACAGGTGGTCTAATAAATTTGTTAAGCACTGTATATGTATATATGTGTGTGTGTATGTATATATATATATATATATATATATATATATATATATATACACACACACATATATTATTAATAGATTATTAATATAAAACTAAATCTTCTGTCTGTTGCGACCTCTGACCTTTGACCTCTGACCTCTCCTCCCATTACCCAGAATCCTCCAGCAGCAGAATGAGGACCTGCAGCGCCGCCTCTCTCTCTCCACCCACAAGATGGAGGCCATGGAGGCAGAGTTTGACGGCAGCCGTCACTACATGGAGGCGGAGCTCAGCCGGACCAGAGACGACCTGGACAAGATGAGGGACAAGTTCCGCAGGTGAGGACTCTGGTGATCTGGATCAGACTCAGAAGTTCTTGCTTCTCTTGTAACCATGAAAACGGACAACCATCACTGGATTATTCCAGTGTCGATGCTGATTGGCTGTTTCCGTTGATGATGTCAGTGTTTCTCTGCAGATTTTTAATGTGTTTTAATCAGCTGGAGTCTGCAGAGCTGAGCTGCGTTCAGACACACAAAGAGGCCCGACGCCTCAGGGCGAGAGAACATCACCAACACTGCTCGCTCTAAACACACACACACACACACTCTGGATCCATATTTAATGAATCTGATCAGAGACACTCTGATCATCAGGCTGTGAAGAGGTTTTGTTTGTCACACAGCAGGAAGTTATGTTTCCTGTATGCCTGTCTTCCTTCAGGTCCTCAGTCGGATGCTTTCACACACAGTTGGAACGTTTCTCAGCAAACTCCTGTGTGATTTCTTGAACTGTTCAATTAGCAATTTTATTATCCCAGTTTATTGCTGGGTGATTTTTCCTGTCTCACTGTAGTTGTATGCTAACGTCACTCTGCTGTCCATGATGATGATGTTCATCAGATTCTGGCAGATATATTCTCTCCAGTCTTAGAAAGGCTACAGACTGAACAAAACTCTGCTTTGACACTTGTTTCAGCCTCTTAACACTGGCTGCCTGTTTGTTTTAGAGTTGATTAAATCATTTCATTTCTTACATTCAAAGCACCACATCACCAAGCACCAATCTCCGTCACTGTCGCGGTTATGAAGTCAGTTTGTTCAGGCTTTTGTTTCTCTGCAGGTGAAAACAGGACGGCCGTGTGTGTGGTGTGCGTTTGTTTAATTTTCTGTAAAACAATTCATCATTTTTATTTTGCTCTGCGGTGATAATCAGTCTGTAAATGAGGGAGGAAGTCTGTGAGTCGCTGCTTAATGAGGCCGAAGATTTAACAGGATAACGAGGAGATTAATGAATCTGTAGATGAAGCTCCTTCGTTTCCACTGAGAGGCTACAGCTCAGCCATGACTCGGCTATAATCCAACTGTGACTCGACTAGGACTCAACTATGACTTGGCTAGAATTCAACCATGACTCGGCTGTAATTCAACTATGACTCGGCTATAATTCAACTATGACTCGGCTATAGTGCAGCTGTGACTTGGCTATAGTTCAACTATGTCTCGGCTGTAATTCAACTATGACTCGGCTATAGTTCAGCTGTGACTCGGCTATAACTCGACTTTGGCTAGTAAAACAAGACTCCCTGTAAAAATGTAAAACAAAAGAAGTAAAGAAATAAATGAGTTTATTTAAGTTTAACTGTAAATAAAAGTAAAAATTTCCATGTATAGTTTGTGCTCGTGAGGGCGAGCAAGCATATGCAGGAACACTTCTCTCTGTTCTGTGGCAGAGGGAGAACTCGAGATGTGCTCGTCCAAGTTATTTATTTATTTCTGGAATGTTTTTAATGTAATTTATTAGGCTTTTAATGTACGCTGTGTACATTTGAAGAGCGGCTAATAAAGTTGATTTCAAAATTCTCTGTCTCTGTCTGTCTCTCTCTGTCTCTCTCTCTGCAGACTCCAGAACAGCTACACAGCATCTCAGAGAGCCAATCAGGATCTGGAGGAGAAGCTTCACGCTCTGGTAACCTCTCACCTTCTTCACCTGACCTTTGACCTCAGCACCTTTCTGATTTTCAGTATGTGCAAGTCAGTCAATATTACAGTAATAAGTAATAATGAATACAATATTCTTTATTTTTTTGCCCATTAATCTATTCTTATGTTTTAATTTTTCAGACTTTTGAATGCAGTGATTAGAATAATGAAAGAAGTGTCAATGTAATGTGCAGACGTTATTATAACTGAATGAGCTACAGTAACTTTTCTAGATTCAGATGAATTATCAAGTTCTGTCTTCTTTGTAATGAACCTTCTCTCAGTCTGACTGGAGGATCGCATGTCACTGATCAATATGTGATGGTTTATGTTTACTATGTGTGTGTGTGGCTCATTGATCACACTGATCGATGACTAAATGAAAACACACTCTGAGGCAGTGTATTGATTTAACTGTGGAAAAGTGGGGTTGACGGACAGGAGGATGGTTTCCATGGGCGACAGAGCAGGAGGTCAGAGGTCACTGTGAGTCAGTTTACAGTCGTGACCTTGTTGCCACGGTTACAGTCTGGCGGTCCCTCATCACATCTGTAGTTTTATTTGTTTCTTTTGACTAAGTGCTTAATGGAAACATGAAGACCTGGTGCAGCAGTAAACTGATTACAGATCAGATATCATAGATCATACTTCATGCCAGTGATACAGAATATTTATTCAGTATGATGTCATGACTTTTCAAAAATTTTCTCTCTAAATATTTCAACTTTCAAAGTCTCAGACTTTCTCTCTCACAGTGGCCCTAATACTCTAATACTTGGTGTATATATAAACTACGTGTACTCTGAAGCCCCTGACTTGTTTGATTAATGTGAAAAAGTTCATTAAAATAAGTATTTAGAAACGAATCAGAAATCTTCTTTTCAAACTTCCTGATTGTCTGATGTCTTCATCTGTCTTTTCTCTTTCTTTTTTCTCCTCTTTTCTCACGCTGCTCTGTGACGGATTGACTCACCTTCCTCACCTTCCTCACCTTCCTCATCTTCATCATCTTCATCAGGCTGCCGTCAGTCAGACATGGGTTCATGCAGTTGCGTTTCATTCATGATGTTCTTCCTCCTCCTCGCCTTCTGTCCATCCTTCCTCCTCTTTCACATCCAACATCTTTCCATCCTCTTCCTCAGCTTTCTTCTTCTCTGGTGTCTGTTTTCTGTCTGAATGTGTTTGAACACCAAGTCCTGACTTCAAGTGTTTAATCCGTTAATACACTGATTTTATGAATGAAATTCAGCTGGAGGAGAAACATTGTACTGGCAGCTGTCAAATAAATGTTGAATATAAGTGAGAAATTTGACTTTATAGTTTTAATAGTTGTAACTTACTACTTACTTTCTCACTCACAATCTTTGATGTTATCATCACTATTGGAGAGCTGCATTTTGTATTCACAAGAAATTCACACTAAAACAAATCGGACTACAAAATCTTTGGACTTGGTGCGAAAACTCTGTCTCATCCCAGCTGATGACTGTAGGTTTCTTTTTCTGTGTTTCTAGATAAAACTGTTTAAGTTACAACAGCAGTTAAAATGAAGCTGACGTGTCGCTGATTGTTCCTCTCCGACAGATCAGGACCAAAGAACAAGTCAATTCTCTGTTAGACAGATAATAAGAATATAGTTTCTAGTTTCTAGTATTCTGCACTGAGTCTCTATCAAGGCTAAAGGCTAAGCTATGCTAACATCAGCTAAGTAGCAAGCCAACTAAGTATAGCACACTTGTGCCAAATGTACTCTTGTGTTTCAAAGCTGTTGTCAAAGTTCCCTCCCCACTGCTGATTTAACGATATGTTTTAGCTAGCATGCAAGCACTAGTTAGCTGTGTTAGTTAGCTCACATTATTCTGTTCAGGAGCTAATCTTAGCTAATGTTAGCCCCTGAACTGAGGGAGGAAGGGTTTCCTGCATCTATTGCAAATAAACAATCGTGACCCTTATAATCACCAATAACTTCCTTAGACCTGATGTTGTATAATATATTATAATAATTTACTCTTTCCAACGTCAACAAACGGGATACGGAATAAAGTTTTTACTTAGAGTTACAGCAGATGTAATGTGTCGTCAACAGCAGTGATACTTCCTGATCTGTTGGGGAGGAACGACCAGGGACGACAGGAAGTCCATGCCAACGGAAGCGTTTACTTCATGCTAGCTATCGTAGCTAGTGTTAGCTGCTAGCTTTGTTCAGTGCTCCAGAAGAAACTTGATAAAAACATTTCAGCTTTCAGCTTTGACGCTTCAATCAAGATCTTAACGGATCTTATTGATCCACACCGCTGCATCCCATAATGCATCTGTGAAGTGCTGGTAGTTAATGCAGCATTCAAATTGTCTGGGAAAACTGTAGAAATGGAGACAAGATAGTATAAGATATACTTGTACTTGAATAGTAACAAGCTTTCCGATGATAAAGTGTGAAATCTCCAGTTTAATATTAAATAAAGCATGAAGGATTTTCACCTTCTGATCGCAGATTTTAACTCCTGGATGGACGTTAAGTTTATGGTCGATACTGCTTTTTTAAAAAAAAAAAAGTTTTTTACAAAATAAAATAAAGATCAGGAGAAGCAAAACTCTACAGAAAACTACAACATGGCGTTTACATGGATTCTAACCAGTTTAAACTTGTATGAATATTTATTTTAACGTGTATTTAGAAGTTTATTCCCACATGATCTGAATGTAGATTTTTCCACTGAAGGCCCGCCTCCTGTCACATCAGGATCCTGATTGGCTGTCTCACCTGTGATTGACAATTAATGGTCTAACATTTCATTGCTCCTCCCACAGCTACGGAAGGTGGAGAGGGACAAAAAGACGATGGACCAGGAGATCGTGGAGCTCACCAACAAACTGCTTGACGCCAAGAACACCATTGACCGACTGGAGGAGCTCAACGTGAGTCCAAGCACGACATGATAACAGCATTTAGCTTCCCACCCTGAGCTCGACGTCAGAGGAAAATGGCTGCCATGTGAATATGGTCTATTCATCTGATTAATGGAAAAAACACGTGTTTGTCAGCATGACTTCTCTCTGTTGTTGCTCTGCAGAGAAACGACAGAATGACTCAGTGCTTTAATATTTCATTAAATGTATTTATTATGTGTGTCTTCAGGAGCGTTACAGGCAGGACTGTAACTTGGCCGTCCAGCTGCTCAAGTGCAACAAGTCGCACTTCAGGAACCACAAGTTTGCTGATGTAAGTAACTGTGATTGTAGTTTATTGTAACTTTGGTTCTACTGTAGTTTTATAAGTAAATAAACTTTATTTAGTCACAGGTGGCTGCACAGATCCACAGAAAATACAAAACCATGAAATACAGCAAGGAGCTCATGAAGGGGTCAAATATAGAGAAATAAAACATAAAACCAACAAGTAATAAACTCCATAGCCCTTTTATTAGGAACAGATGTACAATCTAATGCAGTCCAATGCAACAGCTGTGCCATAATATCTGTCTTCATGAGGTTTATAATGTTCAGGGTTTGTTTACATTCTCTGTGTAAATGTAATTCTGTTTATTACTGAGGTCATAGTCAAAGGTGCTGTTGTGCTGGACTACGTACTGAGAGCTGTTTCTGGTATTTCTATGCTTCTCAGTTAGCCATGCAGCCAGCGGTCCTGTTAACGCTAGCTGACTCTGCCCGGA
This sequence comes from Enoplosus armatus, assembly GCF_043641665.1. Lineage (NCBI taxonomy): Eukaryota > Metazoa > Chordata > Actinopteri > Centrarchiformes > Enoplosidae > Enoplosus > Enoplosus armatus. Next base: position 266,232 of record NC_092191.1, on the reverse strand, counting down.
CTGCGAGCTCGACACACTGGGTGTATAGGCCGCTAGCTGCGCGACAAACTGAGCTAATTAGCTAACTGTAGCTACAGTTAGCGGTTACTTTAGCAACAAGTAAAACTATCTGTCAGGAGTCAGGAAACTCTGTAAATCAGAGTTGAGGCAGAGCAGTCGGAGGACATCAGAGGGAAAACGGAAAACATTTTCTCCATAAATCGATCCAGTTTCACCATACTGGAGATGCAGGTTAACAGCAGGTGTGAACTGCCTCTCTGACTGCTGACGCTTGTCACACTTTTAAGCAGGACTCTTTCTGTCCAGGTTGTTGTCCTTTGGTCCAGGGCGAACTCTGCAGATTTGAAAGATCACGTGAGCTTTCCTCTGGTGCCGCCCTCAGGACAAACTTCACACATTTATCTGCGGCTAAATATTTTAATATATCATGATGTTGACTCCCGTCAGCAGGACCCAGAGTGAATCTCTTAATGCAGAATCACCAGTAGACTCCTTTTTAATGGCTGAAGTGTGTGTGTGTGTTCTGCTGAGAGCGTTGATGGTTCCATTAGTTCCATTAGAGTTTATAGTGACTCAGCTGTTCCAACCCGTCGCCTCTGAACCGACCCACTTCCTGGAAACACTCTAACACTGTGTGTGTGTGTGTGTGTGTGTGTGTGTGTGTGTGTGTGTGTGTGTGTGTGTGTGTGTGTGTGTGTGTGTGTGTGTGTGTGTGTGTGTGTGTGTGTGTGTGTGTGTGTGTGTGGCAGCTGCCTTATGAGCTTCAGGACATGCTGAATAAACACATGAAGAGCAGCCTGCCGGAGCGAGGCCCCGCCCCCGGCTCTCAAGACCCGGACACGCTCAGTTTGACTCCCGCTGACGTTGTGCCGACTTCTGTCATTGCCCGCGTCCTGGAGAAACCTGAGCCATTGGTCCTGAACTCTGCCCAGTCCAGCAGCTGCGGCCGGCCCGTTGCCGAGGACGTCTTTGTGCATGTGGACATGACAGGCCCTCCGGGGGCTGAGGGCCGTGGCCGGGAAAACGGCGGCAGTCAGGAGGCAGCGCAGCAGAATGGTTCCTGTCGCAGTCAGAGCAGTCTGGACGGGCAGTCGGGTGGAGAGGAGGCGGGCGGGGCTCCATCCTTCGAGAAGCTGAACCCATACCCGGCGCCACTGCCCCCCCACCCACTCTACCCTGGCCGCAAGGTTATTGAGTTCTCGTCAGACGACAAAGTGAAGATCCCCAAAAACTCCCCGCTGCCGAACTGCACCTACGCCACGCGGCAGGCCATCTCTCTGAGCCTTGTCCAGAACGACGATGAGCGGCTGACCCCCGGCAGCCCCGCCCCCTCCTCCTCCTCCGGCGGGGGGGTCCACCATCACACACCGCCGTCACAACGGGAAGCCGCCAGCGAGCCACTATCCAACCAGTCCAGCCCGTTCAGCAGCCCGCCGCAGGTAAACCTGACGCAGGTGTCAGGTTTATTATTTATACAGTTTCAAGAATGTGAAAGAAAATGTCCTGAGGTTTGTTTCCTCAAGGGTCAGGGGTCAGGGGTCCGGGGTCAGGGTCAGGGTCAGGGCTAGGACCTGTCTGCTAGTTAAAGTAAACCACTAATCATTATCAATTTTTATTATTATTAACATAACTAGAGCTAACTCTGTTGAGACCTCCATGTCTAAAATCAAACCTGGTTTGTACTAATAATAACCCCCCCCCCCCTCCAGGCTCCCAGCGTTCTGGCGAGCTCCGGCAGCTCTGAGGAGGACCTGCTGGCCAGCTGGCAGCGGATGTTTGTGGAAAAGATGGCGCCATCCTGCGACGGCTCGGTGGTTCACCGCACGTCGTTCAGCAGTCAGACGGCTCAGGAGCTGCAGAGGAGGAGGCCGACGCCGGGGGGCGGGGCTTCATCCTCCTCCGACTGCCACAGAGCGGCGTACTCAGACGGTGAAGAGGGCTCGTCGGCGCGGAGCTGGACGCCGAGCCGCGGGTCCAGCCTCGACACCGACACTGACACCGACCCCCGGCCCGGCAGGAGGGGGCGCTACGGTGGCGGTGACGGTGGCTCCATGGAGGAGGGCGAGAGGCTGCTGATGAACCTGGAGGATGACGGCGGCAGCGGGGACACAGCGGTCACCGTGGCGACCAGCCCCGCCGACAGCCGCAGAAAGGCGCTAGAAGAGGAGGAGGAGGAGGAGAGCTCGGCTGAGGAGAGAGATGTCCTCCCCCACGACCTGCCCGTCATCTCGCCCCGCCTCCTGGACTTCGACCCCGCCCTCGCCGCCGCCGCCGCCGCTCCACAGCGGCCGCAGAAGAGCCCGAAGAGGATGGGCGTACACCATCTGCACCGCAAAGACAGCCTGACCCGAGCCCAGGAGCAAGGCACGCTGCTGGACTGACGCTCGCCCCACACTGTGCTCCCTCAGCTGCTGTCTGTTTCCATGGCAACTGCCACAGAGGTCAGAGGTCACGCCCATCCAGGATATAGCCATACTCTACCGTATGCTGCCGAGCTCGTCACCTGAGCTGTGTGTGTGTGTGTGTGTGTGTGTGTGTGTGTGTGTGTGTGTCAGACCAATCAGTTAAGTCTGATAATCGACTTCATTATCAGTGATTTAAACCCAGTGTTCATGTTTGTGTTGTTCAACTTCACACAAACAAATAGAATGAGTAAATAAAAACCTACAAAGATGATTTATTTTTCTGTATTGAAAACAGTATTTTAAAAGATTAATTAGTATTAGAAAACATTTGTCATATTTTAGTTTCTTATTCTTCAAAATTCTGATAAACATCACCGAAAATTCAGCAAACGCACGTACTTTACTCTGTTACAAGAGTTATTTTAGACTCTAGGCAAAAAACTAAGTAAGATTAAAGGGATTTAGTATTCCACATTTCAACTGTAATGGAAGAAGATGAAATTTACAGAAAATATAATTTAACTTGGATTAATACATTTGAAAGGTTTAAATACTCGAATTGTACAAAGTGTTTGTTCATGTAGTGAACATTGATTGGGTGTCTATAGTATGTGGACAGCTGATGAAACCACAACACATGGAAATTCAATACTGAATAATCAGTATTACAAACAATCTTAGAAACCCCATATCGGCCTTGTGTGTGTGCACGTGAGCGTGTGTGCGCGTGCTTGTTGGGTTGTTTGTCAGAGTAGAAAAAAAGAATCGAAACTAAAACAAAAAACTTTACGGACGTCTTTGCCTTGTTTCCTGACCTGGGGCTTTTATTTTGAAGAGAACAGAAAAGACACACCTGGATAAACACACACGCGCACACACACGCGCACGCACGCACACGCACGCACGCACACACACGCACACAAACACACACAAACTCAGACTCTCAGTGCCTATCACTCTCTCTCTCTCTAATCGCCAGGCTCCGGGCCTGCTGAAGGTCAGACTTTTATTTTCTCATCTATACTAATCATTGATTTCCTGTCATGGCTTGTTATTATTCAGTCACCTGATTGGTTTGTCGGGTAGTCACAGACCGTCTGAGGTTTAACCTTTACCCTGACTGACCTCAACCCTCCCCTCCCCCCTTCCCTCCACCAACTCTCTGACTGTACCTGCAGGGGGGCGGGGCAAGGGGCAGAGCTTCTCCCACCTGGAATGTAACCATCAAGCTGTTTTTGTTGTTATCACCTTTTTGTTTTTCTTCGTTATGAAATCTGAAGTATAAATCCGTAATTAAGAGATTATTTTCTGTTTGGATTTGATTTGTTGTTGATTTGTTTTATTGTTTTTTTGATCAGTTTGGTTTTTATGTTCAAATGTTCTCACGGTGCTACGGAAGCCTGTTGGTGCCAGAAACAGGACTGGGTTTCAACAAGGATCCTTTACTTTGAAGAATATACAGTCTGAAACTGGAGAGATTTTAAATGGGAACTATAAGATCGAAGAATAAATCAACATGAGTATAAATCTGATCAGATATTTGATGACAACTTTCATGTACTGAGGATCAATACTCAGCATGAACTAAGAAAATAAACAGATGAAAACTGAGCATGGATGAAAGTTAAAGCTTCTTTCACTGCGTTATAAGTCGAGTCAAAATTAAGCTTTAGTTTAGGGCATCAGTATCTCAGGGACCCCATTTACACTCAGTCTGTTAATGTGTCTTGGCTGTTCAATTAGCGATAAAATATCAGAAATCAACCAAGAAATATTGGAGACAGATTGAATACACCATGTTAAAAAGGTGTAAATGTATCTCTAAGATACATAATACCTATGTACGTAATCTTTACTCGTCCCGGCTGCATCTACGTCAGTGAGCGGTCATGTCAGGACTGCACCTGCTGTGTCCAGTTACTGCTAATCCAAGGCTTTTATTGTGAAGTCACCACAGGAAATGCATCACATTTGTCACTATGGTTTCCAACACTTTTTTTTTTATATCGCCGGAAGGAATAATTAGAGTTTATTATAATATTTGATTCACATGGTCCGTTTCCTGTGAAATTAAACTAATCTTATACTGAAATGAACCGTGGTCTCATTAAAACAACAGAACTAAAGCAGCTCCAGTGATTTCAACCCCTAAGATCAGAAGATTTCCATCTTCTGATCAAGCTGCTGTCTTGTTGATCTGATCCCTGATCAGTTTAAACACTGAAGGATCTGTGAGGGTCACAATAAAACTTTTGTCTTGCTGTTAATGTTGGCTAGTTTCAGTTTTAGTTTTATTTGTATACGCAAGTTTAAAACTGTGTTAGGTCCCAAATATGAAGTTAAAACTAAACAAATGCACCAATAAAAGTGTATTAAAGAAGTGCAACACTTCAGGTGTAAATGGGTTCAGAGTTCTGACTGAATAATTATTAATTAATTATTGATAATTATAAGTATTCATCTGTTGGTTGTGTGTTTCTGGCATCACAGAGCTTCCGTACTTTAACTGTAGCTTTCAGTTCGTTCTTCTGAGTCGTTTGTTGAATGTTGGCTCGTTGCCTTCCTCACAGCTCTCCGATTGTGACTCTCACCGAGGATCAATGATCAATGATTGATCCACTAATTGATTGATTGCAGGTTTTCAGTTCGACTTGATGAAAGTCATTTGATTTAAAACCTGAACAGTTCTTCTTTGTTGCAGAGACGGTTTGCTTCCTCAGCTGTTTTCACAGGAAGTGATTGAGTATTGATCAGCACTGAACTCCGTTTGTTGATTTAAAAGTATTGAAAAGTGTTTGAACTCTGTGTTAAAGCTTTGGTCTGTGATCCGTGTCGGTGCGCTGAAGACCAGTATTGATCTGTAGGAAAACAACTGTTTTCATCATTAGTTAATTGATTGATTAGTATTTAAAATTACGACACCCGTTGAAGTTGAGAGCGGTCGCGGTATTAATTATTTCTTTAATCCCGTCATTTTAAGGTCACAAATTAATTATTTCGTTATCTGGTTTATTGCAGGATAACGAGATAAAGACGGTGCACACAAGCACCAATCACAGACCAGCTTCATGACCATGTGGTGTGATAACACTACGATCTCTGCTGGTGCATTATGGGATATAGGTGCTGTCAGAGTGCATGATGGGACACAGACGATGCAAGCAGAATTGAGACAACTTCCCTTTAACTGGCTGGTCACAGGTTCAATCCCCACATCAGCCTGCCGACGTGTCTTTGAGCAACGATCAGCTGATGTAGCGAAAGATAACACTTTATTGATCCCAAACACGAGATTCACGAAACAGACAATGAGATATTTAAAATAATGCAGCAAAATCAGAAAATGAAAGAAATGACAGCAGCTGATAAATCATTAAACTTTTCACTGTATCACATGATCTTCCTCAGCAGACGGAGTTTGCCCGGTTGTCATAGAATTGTAGGTGTTTAAACACTTTGAAACAACAGCTGAGGAAACAATCTCACCACAAGGTCCAACATGAAGAGAGTAAAGATTTATCGAAATAAAAATGCTTATCTGACATTTTGGCAACAAAATTTGGCAACAGAGCAGTTAAAACAGAGACACAGAATTAGAAAGTTAGCATAACTTGCCTCTGCTGATGATAATGGCCTGACTATCATATTTTAACAGTTCCACCAGGATCTCATATAGTTTCCTGAGGCTGGAAATGACTTCATTTGCTGCAGAACGTATCGATTGTTTTTTATTTTTATTTTTAATTTTTGCTTACAGCCTTTGTGCTAAGCTAGGCTTAAGATGTTATGATATAACACTAGTTACCTATAAACATATTCTCTCTTTAGCTTTTTACTTAGGATAGTGCTACGCTGACAGTTTCCAACAGCTTTCTGAATGTGGCTAAACGTGTTATAACATGAGTTAGCTTCTAACAGCTAAGATGACTTTGGAAATGCTAGCTGTTTGTAACTACTGACAGCTAATGATATCTGCTAGCTACAAACATATATGGTAATGTTGGATATGCTAACTGTCTGTAGCTACCAAAACATAAACTGTCTGTTAGCAACTAACATAACATTAAGTATGCTAGCTGTTTGTGGCTACACTGGCTAGCAGTTTCCCCCTACTGCCAGCCTTTGTGCTTAAAATGTTTTTAAAGGACCATACCGGCGTTTCTGCATGTTTTGGTCAACTACAGAAACACAGTCTGGAGTTAGTTTGGGAGCTGGTCGGCAGTCACGTTGTGGTTACTGAATGTTTCCAGGTGAGTAAATAAAACATGTAGAAACAGCGGTTTGGTCCTTTAACAGCAGCCAGTTTGTCTCTGGGCTGCTGAATTATTTAAAAACCTTTTTTAAAAAATTTCTTCTGTGTGATGGCTGCAAGATGAGGAATGAAAACCTCCCAAATCCCACACACACATTAACACATAAACACACCATCCTCCCCCTCCCCCTGCTTTTATCCGACTGATTTTTCGTCCTTGGCTGTAATTATTAACAGAACGAGCGGCTGCTGTTAAATTATTAAGGTTTTATTACAGTCAGAAATGGGTCGCTAATACGTGTGTGTGTGTGTGTGTGTGTGTGTGTGTGTGTGTGTGTGTGTGTGTGTGTGTGTGTGTGTGTGTGTGTGTGTGTGTGTGTGTGTGTGTGTGTGTGTGTGTGTGTGTGTGTGTGTGTGTGTGTGTGTGTGTGTGTGTGTGTGTTTAATATTTCATATGAGTCATCAGATGTACAGGAGACGTGAAGAGAGAGCAGGAAGTCAGACATGAGAGAGAGAGTGTGTGTGTGTTGTAGAGTGATGCACTCTGGGTATAAATAGACTTTACATCTGGACTCGTGCAACTTTAATGACTCTTCTTCATGAATATAATTGGAGACGTCAACCAGCCGCCTCATCTCGGCCAAGGTCACCTCCTCCTCCTCCTCCTCCTCTTCTCTTACTTTTCTTTTCTCCTTCCCTTTTCCTTCCCAAACTTACCACTTCTTCTTCCTCCTCATCTTCATTCTTTCCCCTCCACCATTTATCTTCCTCCTCTCCGTCTCCTCCCTGTTTCTCTTCTTCCCTTCCTCCAGGTCCACTTACTAGATGTTCCAGAGCTTTTAACTAAATCACAGGGTCTTCGTGAGCTTGTTCAGTTGTCAAGGAGACGAGTCTGTTTTTAGGACTTTTCGTTTTGTCAAACTCAAGAATGAACTTTGATGCAAAGACCTGCTGATGACGATCATGTCATACAGTTGAAAGTTCTTGAGCTCTGCAGGGCTTCTGAAGCTAAATTAATGTATTAACTTATTACCCTTTATTAATGACTTGTTGATGTTTACAACAGAAGTCTTGTTGGCTTCTAAACTGCTGACTTTTTATTAAAGAACCCAAACTTAGTTGTTATTAAGGGTTAATAACTGCTCTATAACTCAGTTAACATTTTAGTAACCATTAATAAAGCCTTCATAAAGGGTCACTATTAAAAAAAGCATATAGTTATACTATATCAAACTAATAGTTGAGTATTTATTTTAAATTAACAATTTACAAACTCCTCTTCAGAATAAAAGATGAATTCAGAAGACAGGAAGTGAAATAACAATGTATGAATGCAGAAATAAAAGGGATTTCTCCTCAGCTGCTCAACATTATTCTGACGGTCTGTTTCTCTGCTGATCCAAGGTCAGTTTAAAGTCAGTCTTTGTACTCGTTTAAAGCAGCCGTGTCCCAGCATGCATCAGGAGGACGAAGGCATCACTCCCGTCTGTGTGCACGCCTTCAGTTTGACGGTCTGTTCACACTTCACTGTCACATCTTAAAATCTGTTCTCTCTTCAAAACCCGCTTTACCTGAACCTGTTTTTATTTGTCACTTCAGCTGCATTCAAGTCTGATGGGAGTTCACAGATTCAGAGTTGTAAACAGTGTTCACGTCAACGTGGAAAGTTACATTTTTCCAAAAGCTTAAATTTATCCGACTGTGAAATATTCTATATTTAGACTTAAGCTAACGTGAGATACCTCGCTACTTAGTGCTACGTATAGCTATTCTAAAGACATTCTAAATGTGGAAAGTTTGGCACTAAATACAAAAAGGAAACACATAATTCATGTTGGCATAAGTCAATTGTTAACCCAAATTAAATGGCTGCAGTGCTACATAATTAATTGACATAATTTTTAACCTCCTGTAGTCATAATCCATCCAACATGAACACAGCATTAGCAAACACTTTGAATTTATATCCAAAGCTAACAGTAGCTCCCACTAGCTACATTAGCTAGCATTCTAAAGAAATTGAGTTTGTCACAGCCTGATTTTCTCTTCTCTATCTGGAGCTTCTGTAAAGGAAAACTCAATTATTCTGATGATATTGTGTCCAAAAGTCCCCCCAAATGTTTAAATTGAGGTTTATTTCCGCCCCATGACTCAGCTGCTCAATTACTATTATATTTATTTAGTGGCTAGTTCCACTAGATAATTAGTGTTACAGCTTACTGACTGTAGATGTGTTGAAAGCCCTGAAAGAAGCTCGTAAGTGAGTAAAGAGGACGTTGGTGTTGTGTCATTCATTTCATCAGATTCAGCAGAGAAACAAGCAGGTAGTGACACACCTGAACAAACTGTTAGCAAACTAGCTAGCCTGTAGCCTGCTAATGCTAACATGTTAACACATTAGCCTACTGGCAATGTTAGCTTATGTGCTAAAAAAAATTTTAGTAACTGAACAGTGCTGGTTAGCCGGTTAATAAGCTTAAGTTACCTAATCACAAAGTCAATCAGATGGGGAAAAAAATTCTGTTCTTCTGAGACTCAAAACACAAACAGCTGTTTGCACAGCTGAGGACCTCCAACATGGCCGCCAGGGACTCGGTCCTTTATTCAGGACGTGGACTCACCTGAGGACAAATGAAATGTGGAACTTTTGTAACAAACTGAGAACTGGAGTGGAACCTGCGGAGGTTTTGAGGAATGATTGTTTTCTTCACAGTTGGATGTTCGGAGCTGAACTTTTAACGTTCAGCAGATTGTAGCCCCGCCTCCTTCACTCACAGGTGCTGTCACTCACAGTTCATTGACCTCTGACCCCAGCCGTGGTGCTTTCAGGGTCACCAGAACTGTTTTCTTTCCTTGTGTCTGCGGTTCCTGTGATTGTCTCAGCAGGTTTTTCCTGGTCTGATTGTTTGTTTCACTTCCTGTTTGGAAATAAAACTACAAAAAGGATGAAAAAACCTACAAAAAAGACTGTTAAAACTCTACTAACGATTTTATTTTCTGAATTTGTAAACCGATGTATATTTTAAAACAAATAAAATATTTTAAACATAGCTCAGTCTTTGTGTTTCTGGATGTTTCACTTTATCCGAGGGAGTCACATGACAAATGATAACCTCCCCACAGGAAGGGCCCCGGTCCCAGTGCATGCTGGGATACGCTCCAGTCCCCCATCTGAGCAACAGTAAAGAACTTACATTGGTAAGAGGGTCCACCTGCAGACCTTATGTTGCGGGACAGACAGCAGGTAAAAAATATTTAGATTTGATGTTTACGTTCAGAAAACACTGCGTTCACTGTTCACTTCTCCGACAGGTTAGCATCACTGTTAGCTTCTCCAACAGGACTTCTGTAAGGTTGTGATGTCATAACTACACATGCAGCACCGCCCATAGCCACGCCCCCAACAGGTCATCTGCTCCAGGCACAGCACGCGCACGGGGAATCTCATCCACCCGCTCAGTGTAATTATTATATGTTATTACATTGTTGTTGTGTGATGTTATTATATTATTATTATTAAGACTGTTGGTTTTTGCAAGTTGTTCAATTTGTCTGTCTGTGAAGGAAAGTTGGTTAGCTTCTTGATGGACAGAAAACCTCCTCCTCCTCCTGGCGGTCCAAAGCTCCTGTGCTCCCCCAGTGCTCAGCGCTAACTGAGCTAACGGCAGCTACAGTTAGCAGCAGTTAGCAGTTACGTTCTAAAGCTGTTTGTCCATCAGGAAACTCCGTAAATCACCGAGAGTTGAGGCAGAGCAGCCAGAGGACATCAGAGGGAAAACCAGAAAATAGTTTCTCCATAAAATGATGGAGTTTCACCAAAACCAGTGAATCCGCTCGGGCAGCATTTTTCGTTTTTCCAACCTACTTATCATTTCAAACTTCTGTTGATGAAGAAAGTGTTTAATTATAATTATTAGAAGTTTGTTCATGCAGCAGCTCTCAGGCAGTTTGTTACCTGATCAGCTGCTGATTAAATGACCATTAATTTTGATGAATGCTGTCATTGTCTGTCTGACACACAGCTGCTCACATCAGCAGTGAAAAACAGTTAATGAAGCAGCTTCATTAACACTAATCAACGATGTGATAATCACCTGCCTGTGTGTACTGATATTGATCGGACTGGTCTGTGAATTATTTATAATTAATGACTAATTGTACTAATTAGTCATTAATTAATTGTACTGACTATTGTAATTGTAATAATTGTACAATTTCCCCCCGGGATCAATAAAGTATTTCTGATTCTGATAATTTGTGTTCTGCAGCTGCTGTCAGAGGGCGCCGCTCCCTCCTGATGATGTCACAGCATCTGTCAATCATCTTCTCGCGGCCCAAACTGAAGTCTGAGGGGTCTGTCAGGAACCTTCAAGGTTCATCAGCAGTTGTATAAGGTCTTTCTGGGTTCTTCTGGGTTTGTTAGGGTTCTTTGGGGTTTGTCAGGAACCCGGAAGAACCCTGCTGGTTCTCAGACATATCTATATAGGTTCGTTAGGAACTTTCAGGGTTCTGGGTTCTTCAGGCTTTGTGGACCATAAAGAATGCTGCCCCTTTGGAACATCTTAGAGGTTCTCTATGGAATCCTTGTTCCTTCTCACCTGTGCAAGCTGATGAGACGTGAGGACGAAGGAGCCGAAGGTGCCACATGAGACATCCTTGTTTCCACGGCGACAGTCAAAGCGATGTGCTGCATCACCTGTCTGACTTCCGCATAGGACACACCTGTGTTTCCTCGCTCTAAGCTCCTCCAGAAGCCTCCTCGTCTCCTCAAGGTGCATTTAAGGGATTGGAAGATCCTCCGTGACGGTGGAGGGGAGCGATAGTTAGCATAATGAAAAGCCCCCCCAGGTGTCATCAGGCTGACCTTCTCCTCTCTGGACTCGGAGGCCATTTTGAAACTCTGTCTGTTGTCTGAGCTTCACTCTCTGAGCTGCACTGCCACCTGCTGGACGTCTGAGGAGCTGCACCAGAACCAGAGAACAGCAGAACTTTCAGGTCTTTCCTTTAAATCCTTCATCCTCCTCTTTGAGCTCTGACAGCATCGTATTATGTATCAATATATTATATCAATATTATTGATCACATTGTTGCAGCTCTGATTTATTATTCATTTTAGTATATATTATTGTTTTTCAGATCATCAGATAATAAAATATTCTACAAGTTTATTGTCTGTCTGTCTGTGTCTCTACATCTGTCTGTGTCTCTGTGTATGTCTGTCTGTCTGTGTCTCTATCTATGTCTGTCTGTGTGTCAGTCAGTGTCTCTATGCGTCTCTCCCCCTCTCAGATGCAGATGACCCCCCCCCAGCCTAGAGTCTGGTTCTGCTTGAGGTTTCCACGCCTTAAAGGAAGTTTTTCCTCTCCACTGTCTCCTGGTGGGACCAGGTGAATTTACCTGCAGCTCAACTCACCTGTTCAGGTAGAAACAAACTATACAGGCAGCTTTTATTCTGCACTTCAACTTTATTGAGTCAGCACCAACAAACTGAATCTTCAGGTTCTCTTCAGTTTGTTGAAGAACTCGTCCAGAATGTTCTCCACCTCGTCCTCGCTGTAGTCTCTCACCACGAAGAGCCCGCCGTCATCAGCTCCTCGAATCATGGCCGAGAGACCTGTCGGGGGGGGGTGGGGAGACGCTTCATCACTGGACAAGTAACATCTACAAAGTAATTTCATGTTGAGATGTTGAGGTACTTATAATGAGTACTTTAAGTATATTTTGATGCCAATACTTTTGTACTTTTACTCAAGTAATAAGTTTGAATACTGGACTTGTGACAGAATCATAATCTGGATGATTAAATGAAACGAATGAAATGATTGAAGGAAACGAGGACACTGTTAATGGAATTGGAATGCAACCGATGTAAAGCAGTCAGGTTAGAGAAGGAGGGAAGGAAACAGGAAGTGTCCTCACTGCGTCCTGACGACGGTCTGAACAGACAGAAGATTTTCTTCTTCATGTCGACGGCACGGCCGAGCTCGTAGCCGACGCCCAGAGACGGCTGCGTCACCTCCGCCACGATGACTGAACAAACAAAGGTCAGAGGTCTCACACACCTGCAGACACGACTCAGGGAAAAAGCACCCGAATAATCAATCAAGGGATCAGAGTCTCACCGTCAGACTGTCGGAGCCAGTCCATGTCCCGGTCATGAATGGCTCGTTCTCCTGCTGCTGTGGCGTCCTCTCCTGTCCAATCACAGCACAGCAGCTCAGTGACATCACACACACACACACACACACACACACGAGTCAACATTTATGTAAAGAATACTTTATAGTTTTTCTTTGCTGACATCATCATTTAACTCAAAGTAATAAAACTGTTGTACAGTTTAGTTTATTCAGAACTGAGGAACCTGGTCTGGCCCTGGTCAGTTTGTTATCCAGTCTTAACCTTGTCACGACCTGGCTCAAAGGAATGTGGAGACCACACAATACTCTTTAAAGTAAAATAAATGTATTTAAGAAAACTACCTTAAATCTGCAGTCAGTCCATCAGTAATGTGTGCAGTGTGCGGATGTACAGGTGTAAGAAAACAAAACGAAACCAACCAACCCAGGGAGGAGAGAGAGACTGGCTGCTCAGGCACCTATATAAATAGGTGAGGCGTCACACCAACCCAGGTGTCAGCCATAACTCCTGATAAGTCACTCCCCAGATCCCAAAAACCTACTAATCAGACAATAGGCCTTGAGGCCGGTGCTGTCACAACCTTTATGATGTTCTGATCACCTGTTTGTGTTTTTACAAAGTATTTTCTTATATTTGGGGTTTTTCAGTCCGTCTCACTGTGTGAACGACTACATGACCCAGAATTCATCAGTGATCAGACCCAGAACTGAAACTGTTTATTAACTGATTATTGATCCATCAATCACGTTTTAAGCAGCAGTGCAGGAAGTATTTTAATCTTTTACTTAAAGTAGTAAAAGTAGAAGTATCGCAGTGTATAAAGACTCTGTACTGCATTCAAAATTTTACTTTAGTAAAAGTGTAGACTAAATACTTATTGTACACAGTATGTAGTACCTACTTATTTTTATAGTACACTGTTAGTAGTAAACAAGAAGTCAACGTTCTTTGTTGTTTGTGTTGTACTGTGTGTACTCAGTGTGTAGTACTGTGTTTGACCTCTGACCTCTCTCGGTGACCTCTGTGCTGCTCACGTGCTCGGTCAGCACGGTCCCGTAGCTCTGCAGCTTCTGAACGATCCTCCGGTAAACGTGCACGTCATCTCTCCCGCCGCGTATACTCCCGCAGAAATACACCTTCATCCTGTCTGTCTCTCTGTTTATCTCTCTGTCTGAGTCGCGTCTTCCTGCCGCCGTTTCCCGCGCTGGACGCAAACGAGGCTCTGTGTGGTGGTGACGTTCCACCATACGTAACGTACCCTGAGTCTCGCAGGTACACGGCTGTAAAGAAAATGTTTTTTTTGATTGGTGGAATCCAAACTCCCCAACCTCTGATTGGTGCAGACTGAGGCGGTACCCGGGGGGGGGGGGGGGGCTCCGCACAGGACTTACAGAGCAATAACTTCATATTTTCCAAAATCTTTGTTTCCGTTTTTCGTGCTTGACAAGACACTTCCTGATATACCTTTCAAAATAAAGTTTTAAAAAAAATATTTTGTTCATAGGCTGCACCACCATTTATGACCGTTTACTTAAAAATGAGAAATGTAGCTGATATATAAAAAGTACCAAAATGTAGAGAAAGAATCTGTTGTGTATTAAAGCTCATTAAGTTCATAAAGTTTATTTGAGTCTCTGTACAGAAACTATAAATACATGTGAACGTGGGAATAAAAAACCAAAAACATTACAGACAGAAGGAAAATGTGCAAACATCAACAGAAGAATTCAGAGAGAAAACTGATCGACTTTGACAGGAAGAGATGCTTCACTCTATGTGTGTGGGGGGGCCTCAGTGAGTCCTCAGCAGGACCCCCAGGCTCCTCACTGTGGCGTTGAGTGTCAGTTCAGGCACGTCTCTGGCCACACGTTGCATGGGAGCCATGTTGGGTCCTTCCAGGGAGTCCAGCAGCCCTGAAACCAAAATAACAGGAGGTCTCACTCTGACAGCAGCATGACACTCAGTCACATGACCTCAGTGAATGATGTATTTTATATATAATAATTAGGAGTGTAACGGTACACAACATTTACGGTTCAGTACATTTTAGACACAGCAGGGAAAACACAAATGTAGAGAATATAATTGCTGTCATTCATTTTTAAAAAAGTAAGCATTTAACAGTGGCTCAGTGGCCATAATTCTTATTGTAACAGTTAATGCACTCAAATACTGACATATTGTCAATAAAAATAAATACATAACACAAATATCAGTGATGCTCCATCCAAGACTCTGAGCTGTTGATGACTCCTGAGCTGGTTCATACAGGACCAGCAGGCTGACTAACACGTGAAGGCTCATTGTCTCTTCAGCTACAGCTGATGGACAACAACCGGTGCGCTGCCAAAACATTCCAGGTAAAACCCACTCTATAACTTCTGTTCCATGTGACAGTAGTCGACATAAATAGACTTGACAGAAATTGTTTGGGTAACGTCCTGCCCCATTACACCCCTGATAAGAATGCCAATATAAAGCCTCTGACCTTCTACGATCTTGTGGTAGGCGAAGTGAAGGTAGAGCAGGAAGAGCATGTGGAGGACAGACAGAGTCCCACAGAGGAGAAGACGAGGAGTCTGACCCACCGTACGAGACAGCAGAGCCGCTACCTGACAGAGGACGAGACACAGAGACCAGGTTAGCTCACAGCTGAGGGAGAACAGGGGGCTGATGGGAAACATAGTCCTCACCATGCGCAGAGTGGACAATCCTCCAACCAGCAGCCACAGGACGTAGAACAGGAAGTGGAAGTGGATGTTGTAGGTGATGAGAAGGACCACGCAGTGACCAAAAAGACCGTAACCCTGGCAGTAGGGGAGGAGAGGAGAGGAGGCTCCATCTTATCTCTTTAGAAACTTTTATCATATTAGTTATACGTTTTGTTGTTTTGCTCTGCAGACGCTTCATCCAGGTCAGTTCACTCACCTGTGATAACATCCACTGACTCAGGATCAGCTGCTAATAGCTCATCCTGACACTTTGAAAAGGAGACAACTGGACTAAATGGAGACAATGTAGCCCACAGCTAATATTATACTTTCTGTTTACATCCCCCAAAGCATCATGGGAACTGCAGATGCAAAACGTGATCTTAACTACCAAACAGAAAGTGTACTGCATACTGTGTGTTCTGTGTGTACTGTGTGTGTGTGTGTGTGTGTGTGTGTGTGTGTGCAGTACTGTCACTGACCAGCAGGGAGAGCATCTGCAGCATGGTGATCTGAGCGTTGACCAGGTACGCCAGGAAGTAGATGAAGGAGGAAACACAGAGCCAGTACCCAAAACATGTTCCTATAGCTGTTCCCATCAGGGTCCCCTCCCTCTGTAACACACACACACACACACATCAGTAACATCAAAGGACTACAGAGTAGATATTGTTTAGTGTTTTCAGGAGTATCACTGTGTGTGTGTTCTTACGATGACAGTTCCTGACGTCTTCATGCCGTGCAGCAGGATCGCCACCAGAGTGAAGACCAGCATCAGAGGACCATACAGCTCACCTGCGATCTTCTACACACAGGAAGTACAAACTGTCAGAGGACTGGACCTGGACCTGGACCTGAACACCAGAAGGGTGTTTCATAAAGATGTCTCAGAAAAGCAGCTCTTCTTGTGAAAAGCTTGTCTTGAATGAACCTGACAAACTGACCCAGGATAAGTCTGGAGCTCATGTGAGCAGTCAGACCTGTTTCCGTCAGGCTGAACTTGAGAAGAGACAGGAAGTAGAAGTGAGTACCTGGGGGAAGTTGATCATGCGGACAGGTATCATGGACTCCATCAGCCTGAGAGGAGACAGTTAGCATCAGTTATCATCAGTTAGCATCAGACTAAACAGGAAATACCTGACAGAAAGTGGAGGGTACCACCTGCTGCGGACCTGCACCGGCTCCACGTCAAAGTATGGCCTCAGGATGTCGATGTTGGCGTACAGGTTGAAAGCTCTAGAGGCCTGACGCTTTCCCGCCTGCCACACCTGACCGCATCACACAGGTAGTTAGTAAATAACAATGTTTCATTCATGTTGACCCCTCAGCTGCTTTCATCTCTTTACATTGTGTTTTTCATTTTAATTCAATGGCACTTCAAACCCTTCAGGTTTCACCTTTAAGCTACAAAAAATGACTTCAGGTACTGCAACATCTCATCACTTTCCTTCAGAAGATGTAGCCTTTTCTATCCACCTCCGTTTTTATGATTCTATTTATTCTACTTACTTTAACAGTCTCACTGTTTGCTGTCGTTGACGCCTCTTTGGCAGGTGGATGATTGTCCATCATTTTGTTCAATAAAGATTTATTTATATTGTACCTACACAGGACGTGGAACACGTTAGCATGTTTGCAGCAGCAGCTTCGGTGCGCTGTATGTGTTTTAACAGGATGCGTTCAGGTACAGTAGTAACTGCTGAATCACTGTTAAATCATCTGTTGATCAACTCAAAGGGGCACCGAGACCTTTGACTTCAGACTGACGTAAGGAGTAGAAGACCTCAGCGTGTCTTAGTTTATTGAGATAGGGTTAAAGTAATACAGGGTTAAAGTGTTACCTACAGATCTACATATTGAGGGGTCACAGTCATGCTTCTTGTCAGATAAGCAGTGTTTCAGCTGCTGTCTGGACTCACTTCGTCCGCCACCTGTCGGCCCAGCTGGCCCTTTAACCCCTTCATGCCCAGAAACTCTCCGTCTTCTGCGACGTCGTCCTCAGTGGCTGCCGCCTCGGCCGCCACTTCCTCCTCCTCCTTCATCCTCTGGTGCATCTCTCCCATGTCCTCGAAGCTGGAGCCCGACGTGTCGTCCATGTTCTCCATGTCCACGACCGCTGAGCCGCTGCCCTGAACACAACACAGCAAACACAGGAGAGACCCACAGGGTTAACAGCCATTTTAACCAGATATTTAGAACAATAGATTAATTAACCAATTAATAAATCAGCATGACAACGTTGTGATTTAGAGGTCTAAAGCTCTTAAATCAGCCAAGTTCAGTGTGTAGTTGTGTCTCGTGTGTAAGTAAGATTAAGAATGCCGGACTTTTACTTGTAACATTGTTGTATTGATACTTTTACTTACGTACGTATGAATACTCCTTCCACCACCATGACGTCAGTCATGTGTGATTTGTGTACATGTGTACCTGCCCAGCTGCCTTCAGAGGGGTTACTGTGTTTAACATAAACGTTCTTATTTTGCAGTTTTAAATACTCTACAGTTCGGAGCGTCTGTTAGCAGGTTAGGTTAGCCTGCGTGTTGTCTTCAGGTTAGCTTGGTGGATTATTTTAGCTATGCTAGTCAACATGTCTTACAGGTTAGTTCGCCTATTAGCAGCTAACCTAGCCTGGTAAGTTAGCTCGGCTTTCCTTGTTACCACGTTAGCTGATCGGTTAGTTCTCCTGTTAGCAGGTTAGTTAACGTGTTAGCTGTGTGGTTAGAATGTTAGTTCACCTGGATGAGGTTATCATCGAAGCTTCCCCATGGTTCCGTGTTCGTGTTTCTGTTCCCGGAGCCCGCAGACATTTTCCCCCCAGTGGCAGTTCACCAGGTACTTTAACGTGTTTGACCCGGTTCTGTGGCTGTGTGAATGTCCTCTCAGCTGACTGGTAGAGCTTAATCGCCACAGAAATAATGAAAAATCAGATGTTTTGGTCTCTAAAATCTACGTCACAAACAGCCGATCCTGCTCTCTGACTGCGCGATGACGTTTCTGTGGGCTGAGGCGACGTGGAGGCGAAATGTCGCGAGATTCTTCTTCTTCTTCTTCTCTGATTTAATGGCGGATCGCAAACCAACGTGAATAGATACATGTGTCGCAGCCGGATTTTACGTACTTCTTGTTACAGCAAAGAAATTAAGCAGTAAGAAAAAAGAAAATAAATAAATAAATAAACAAAACCTATATCTTACCATCTAATCTTGTATCTTTAAGATAAACAACATTGCCTCATTTTCTCACCCATCCCTAAAATCCCTTCCAAATTCCATCCCCGTCCTAGCTTCGCGAGATTCTCGTGTTGTCGGTGAGCCCGTATATCAACATAAATGTCAATGTTCCCTTTCTTATGAACGTGAACCTTTTGGTTTAACTGATTATTGAGTACGAGATTATTAATCAAATTTTATTGTTAGCAAAACACATAAATCTGAGTTCTCCAATAACAAACCATTTTTATTCCTTGAAATTCACCAAGCAGTACATGAATACAACGTTGTGCTCTAAAAATAAGAATGCTTGTAAAACTTTTTGCACATTATTCAATAGATAGTGTTTTACTAAACACCATAAATAACTTTGTTAAGTGTACAGTGGTCACTTCCTCAAATATATGATCAATAATGAAATAACGATTCTAAATTTTTATCAGAGCTCTAGTTAAACTATTTTTTCTCAGGGGGTGTGTGCTCTCCTCTGTCTCTAAAATAATGTTTTAAGGTGTAATTTATTAACAACAATTATTTTTGAGTAGGCTATTTTTCACACAAGTCCAAAACTACACTTTAAACAGTTTTAGATAAAAACAAACCCAAATGGTCGGTTTTTCCACTTTGTGAGGAGTGATGTATTCTATGTGTGAGATTGTCAGTTGTATGATTTGTTGGCAAATCTATTCAAAACCAAAGGTGGAAGAAGTAAAACTATGTCATTTAAAAATACTCAATTACAAGTACAAGTCCTGCATTTAAAATACAGAATCAGCTAAATACATCAGGGGTCGAGCCCCTCCAAAGGGTCGTGAGAAGATTAATGGGAGAGAATTTCTAATACCTAAATCTGTTTTCAGTTTTTTGACTTTTCTTTATTTGAACAGTTATTGAAATGAAACCATGTGTGACGTTTGAGGAGAAATGTCTCTGATGAACCTGGCAACAACTCAAAGATATCTGAAACATGACGGGGAGACACAACCACACTGATTTATACTAGAGGTCACAAGCCAAACGGTTGGAGACCACCGGAAATCCTATAAAATAATAAACAGGCTGCAGTTACAGCCAGTGTCACCAGCAGGGGACAGTCCCGCTCTCTGTCTTACTCCAACGGGATGTTGCTCTCGCGAGACTTCTACATAGCTGCATATGTATAATTTTTCCTTGACGTGATCTTGACATTGGGTACAAGCTGGTGGGAAACACCGACCTTTGACGGATCTCTTTTTCGGTTTAACGAGTCACCGAACTAACTTGGATTATTTATGACATCGAAGTTGAGAGTCCACAGCAAAGGCACACGGTGAGTTCACCTATCTGCGGCTCAGAAAACGGCTCTCTTCACTTCCAAAATGTCAGCTTGTTGGCGCAGCTAGCTCAGCTGACCTGCCGATGTGACCATAAAGGCTAACGGTGATCCACGTAAGCTAGCTGCTAACTCTGACAACTGCAAAGCAGGTGTTTTCTCAGCTTTAGGAAAATGTGTTTTTGATATTGGTTAAAAAGGTTTATCGCGTTGTTAGTGTTTTCAATAACGTTCCTGCCGATAGCTAAAATCTGTAATGTGAAATGCCGAGCTAGCTTAGCTAAAAACACACTATGACCTCCAGTTGGTGACAAAACCCAAGATAAGTAAGCGTTTTCGGCTCTTTAAGAAGGTCTTAATTATCCCATCCCAATAGTTCTGAAATGTATATTGATTTTCACCCGATACTTACGTTCTTGTGTTTTAAAACTAAATTCACTCCATAACAACTCTAATTTTAAAGTCCCCCGCTCATCGTTAAGGTTTTGGTGGTGGAGGTTTAGTTTTTAAATCTTTTACACATTACTAGAATCCACTCTGTAATTCGGCATACTCATAATTCGCCGATCAATGTCACCTGTATCAAGATGTCATCTTTTAGATGTGGTTCCTCTGTCATTCTCACTGCCCCCTTCCAGTGAAACTCACAGCAGAGAGTGAGTGCTGGGCTCCGACTTTTAAAGTAGATATTTTATTAAAGTAAAGTGCTGCAGGTGGATTATCTGTAAACCGAGTTTACTCGGAGACATTTGAGATTTAGAGAAAGTGTGAAGTTGTTCGGCCAGCTATGCACTCTGTCGAACAAACTTGAACAAATATAAACATCCAGTGCTTTTGTACGGAGTTTGGCGAGCTGAACTGAGACAGCTGCTTGTCACGTTTATTCTGGGTTAATATGAAACCGAGTTATCAGCTGTATACACTGGCCTCTGTCACATCTTGGTTAATCACTAATAGATGTAATATTGGTGTTTAAGTCAGACTAGATTATACAGCAGCAGCTCACGGTGTTCTTCGGCCCCCTCTGCGGGGCCCTCCCCTACGGTGTGAGTGTGGACGTGCGGGTCGACAGGCAGTGATGGCGGACAGTCAGATCATAGTTTCCTCATTCCTCTGAGCTCCGACCGCAGGAGAGAAACAGTTACCGGTTTTAGTTAATTGTCGGCGGTTGAACTCGGAGCCGAAGACGGTCGTGGATTTTTTAGTGGTGTTTTATTGTCACGGAGTCATCAGCATGAGGTACGATAACAGAGAATATACCGACTTTATTCGCCATTTTAGCTGCCGGGTTAGCCTCCACATGGCTGTGTTATTGAGTTATTGATTATATAAGATGCAGATTTGATCCAAAGAACCTGCAGTATTGTCGTCATTATATAAACTCAGACAACAACTCTAATATCTAAAAGGAAAATAAAAAGTTAATTATTAGGCCTCAGTAAGACGTTACATGCTAATATTCACTATTGGAGGAACGACTCAGAGCATAATGTACAAGTGACAAACCTGCATTCTCACATCCTAACTTAAATCAAACTACAGCGACATGTATTTAAATATCCAAAGCGAAAGTACTTGATATGCAGAAAACTGGCCCCCGATTATCACACTAAATATTACAGATGTATTAATGTGTAGTCGTATGATTCAGATGATTTAAACTACTTTATATACAGTTAAATCAGATCAGAGGTTTTAGAAACCAGTAGCTTCACCTGTCAGATAAAAGTAAAGTAACATGATCTGAATATACTCAAATACAGTACAAGTACCTCAGTGCTGGAGTAAATGTACTTCGCTACTTTCAATTACTGTTAATATTTAAATTAAAGATCATATTAAAATTGCGCACATCTGCAGGTTGAGTTATTAGAGACGTTGTGATTATGGATTATTGATATTGTTGATGATCAATCAACAAATGAATCTTCAACAATTTGGATCATTAAGTCAAATTTCAAGCATGAAGCATAGACAGATGAATTGATCACTTTGAAAACGTAATGGACAGATGAATTATTCATGAAAATAGCTGTAACACATGCAGAATAAAACTTTTAGTTTCACTTGAAGAGACTGAACTTTTGTGATGTTTCATGTGTTTCCACATCAGACATGTTTTTAGTTCACGTAGATCAGCTGACAGACACCATCACACACAAAGAAACAATTCTAGTTGTGTTGATGTCTCTTTAAATTCAGTTTGAAACGTTTGAAATAATCAGCTTCTGATATATCTTCAAAAAGTATTGATCTGTCAGCTTGTCAACACTTCACACCCCATCCTCAATTAACAGACGGACATAAAATCACTTCACATGTAAACAGACTGTATTATAGTTTTATTTCTTACATTTGTTTGTATAAACAGTGAAACAACATTTTTTACATCCTTGAACTGTTCTATAGGAGAGCTGAAATGCTTGTGTATTTGAATATTTGTTAAAGTCCACTGGTTTAAACTTCTCAGATGTGGATATTTTCAGGTGTATGAATCTTGATATTAAACGGAATCTCTGGGTTTGGACAAAACAAGACATTTGCTATTACTGTTCTATGGTAATATTTTTAGTAATTATCACTATAAAAAGTGTTTTGGTGTCATTTCTCTTGTGTTTTGCTTCCTAGCAGCTTTATACTTTGTTAAACTGACAAACTGAGTTCAGACCTCCAGCTGAGACACGTTGTGGTGAGGACAAAGACAACATGGTCAGATATTAACAGAAGTGATACACACAGCAGCACAGTCTGAAGGTCAGAGGTCACGTGGTTGTTTTTCCTCAGTGAGAAAGTGAAGCGTGTTTCTTATCAGCGGCTGTTTACAGCTGATAGAGGAGCAGCGCCGCACCCTGAGGCCACGCCCACTCCCACCAACACCAAGGAAAGACAACATGAGTTTGCTCAGTTTCAGACAGGTGACAACACCTGGATCACGTGGCTGCAACACATTTCAAAATAAAAGACCACAGAGAGAATAAGGGATGTTTTCTTCACAATGTTGCGTTTAAATGAAAGTACTTAAAGTGTGTCTGATGTATCTGTATTTGTGAGGACTGTTGTGTCTGAAAATGGTTCAGTGGTCTGACTGGTTTAATCCCAGTCGATCCTGGTGACCAACCAGCCATCTGACCAATCCCAGAGCACAATGCAGCTCTGTTCACAAACACCATGAATGTCCGCTGAGGCTTTGCCCACAACACAGCCGACTGAACCAACCACTGATCTGCAGTCAGCTGAGTCAGGCACACCGTGAACAGAAAAATAGAAACGCCTGAACAAATAGGTGCTGCATTAGTCCTCCTCCTGTCAGGACTCACCTGTCCGCCAGACTCGAACAGACTCGCCTGTCCATCAGACTCGCCTGTCCGCCAGACTCGAACAGACTCGCCTGTCCACCAGACTCGAACAGACTCGCCTGTCCATCAGACTCGCCTGTCCGCCAGACTCGAACAGACTCGCCTGTCCAAAAGACTTGAACAGACTCGCCTGTGTGTTCAGGCTGCAGTCTGTCGAGATGTGTGTCGACACTTCATGTTGGACTCTCTTCATTCTCTTCATACTCCATAAACAGTTGTTGTAAATGTTTTACTCTGAGGGAGAATTAATGAAACATAAAAACTAATCAAAAATACAAACGAGGTAAGGAACAATACTTTGTCTTAACGATGTGTACTGACCTCACTGCAGCATACACATAGCCCAAAGAAAATATAATGTATATGTGTCGAACAGTGTTGAACTTATAAAACCTTCAACATGGAAAATGATCAGAAAAACAAACGCTGTAATCATGGAAGCAAAGTGAAAAGCAGAAGTGAAGGATGAGGAAAGAGGCCAGCGTTAGTCAAGAAAGCAGAAGAGAAAGTTTGTTTCACTGTCTGTGTGGAAGTGAGAAAGGACAACAAAAGCCACAGCAGACTGAACGGAGACCGGGACATGAGAGGGGTCGGACCATATGTGTTAACAGACCTTCGGGCCCCAACAGCCTCGATGTTACGCTGCTGATCAGCTGTTTCAGTGACACCAGACTGATCTGAGCTGAACTGTGAAGTGTTTTAACTTCAGTACAGATCCTGTTTGACCTGTTTTGTTTTGACGCTGTGTCCGTCCATTTCCTGTTTCCTGTCTAGGATGCCGTCGGTGGAGGCCTCAGCGAGTGGGCTGAAGCAGTGCCGGCAGGCCCAGGAACAGCTGGAGGACGCCATCAACGGCGTGATGAAGGCCGAGCAGCAGCTGAGGGAAAACACTAGAGAGGTCAGGACCTTATAACAGACGGCCATTTTGTTCTGCTTTGTTTGCTTTGGTGTTTAAAATATAAAGACAAACTGAATGTCCTTACACATCAACATGTTGAGGAGAACCAGCTGAGACCACGTGCAGGAAAAACACGTTAGTCACCTGACAGTCACCTGACTGTCACTCCTGTCGGCAACAGCTCAATAACATTTTATTGAAACTGAAAATGTTTCAGTCCGTCAGAGTTAAACGAAGACTAAATAAAATAAAAAGAGACACCAGAAAAGTTCACAAGATGATAATGATGAAGAAGACGTGTTCGATGCTGAGAAACGGAGACGGACATTTTGAATATTTTCTGGTGTTTGAAGGACAAAACGATTACCACCAGTGAAACCTGTGTGTGTGTGTGTGAGAAACACCAAAAACACCTTAATTCCTCCCGTTGTTTGGTCCTGCTCCTGCGGTCACCGTGGTAACCCAGGCTCAATTAACTGTTGACGGCTTTGGTCACGTTACGTGTGTGTGTGTGTGTGTGTGTGTGTGTGTGTGTGTGTGTGTGTGTGTGTGAGTGTTTTGACGGTACAAAGAAACGTGTGTGTGGAGGTGGAGCTGGTCGAGTCAGCATATAAAGCAGGAGAGAGAGACAGAGCAGGGTGTGGTAGAGTCAGTATATAAAAGAGTGGAGGAGAGAGAGAGACGAGTTCATATCACTGACAGACTGAGATCAGCTTCATCTACTGGACTCTACTGGACTCTACTGTGTTCTAGCATATCCGTACCTCCTCTGCAGCCTCAGGTAATCAGAATCAGAAATACTTTATTGATCCCCGGGGGGAAATTGTACAGTACCGGTGCTCCCATTCAACAGTAGAATAATATAGATATATAGCATAATTTAGAGCTAAAAGTATGTGCAAAAGCTGACAGTGTGTGTGTGTGTGTATTTAGGATTGGAGTAAATCTCAGCGTAGTTTTCATTACCTCCGGTCCAGTCAGGGTCTCCTCTGGATTGTTGTGAGACAAAGGTGGTGAGAAGGCTGGAGACCGTGTGCAGCAAACACACTTTGTGCCTTTAGAGTGCGGATAGCCAGTCCTGTTTACTTCTGTTACTTAAGCTAAGCTAAGATAGCCGTCATTACAAACACACATACGTTTGCCTCCACACTGGAGCGTAATGTCACCACTGCATCAGCTGACTCTACATCTGCTTCTTATTTCCTGGATGAAGCGTAGGTGAGGAACTCTCACAGATGAAGTCTTCAAATGTCCAAAAACCCTAAATGATGGATTTTCTGTCACGTCAGTCAAAGAAAAGCAGCAAATGATGATTCACTTAATGTTCAAACGGACTTTGTTTAAACGTAGAAAACTCAATTATAAAATCGGCTATTAACCAGAAATAAAGAAAACATTCTAACATCTGATTGGTCCACAGCTCGACGAGCAAATAGAGACACACCCTGTCTGTCTCTCTGTCTGTCTCTCTTCCTGCCTCACCTGTCTGTCTCACCTGCCTGTCTCACTCACCTGTCTGTCTCACCTGCCTGCCTCACCTGTCTGTCTGCCTGTCTCAGGTGCGAGCGGAGCTGCAGAGCTGTGTGAGTCGTCAGCAGGAGGCGCTGCGCTGCAGAGAGGTTTACCTGCTGGGTCAGATCGAGCTGCTGGAACAACTCAAGACTGAAACTCTGCAGCAGCAGCTGCACCAGCTGCACTGGGTAAGTGCTCCCTCTCTACTGGTCGTACTGGTCGTACTGGTCACTGACTGGATACTGTAGTCTCAGCTGTGACGCCAACTATGAAACAGAAATATACCTTTTTAAATGTTACAAACAGCTGATCAATAAAACAACAAGTCAGTTACATGATGACTCTGACCAATCAGGAGCTCGACAGTTTGATTCTCACTTTACTGTGTGTGTGTGTGTGTGTGTGTGTGTGTGTTTCAGCTCCGAGGTCAGTTTGATGTGATCGTCCATCAGCTGCAGAACTCCAACAGCAGCAACGACCTGAGCAACCAGCTGACCAGCTGCATGGAGAAGTAACTACACACACACACACACACACACACACACACACACACACACACACACACACACACACACACACACACACAGAGCTCAGTAATGCGTGTGTACTGGTATTCTAAACGGTATGAGTGAATCATTGTGAATCACGAGTGTTTTTCTTCCTGGTTGAGTTGAACCTTAAACCAGTTGAAACAATCAAACAGAGACACTCGGAGGAGGATGATGAGGTTGAGGAGGTTGAGGAGGAGGAGGAGGAGGAGGAGGAGGTTGAGGAGGAGGAGGAGGACAGACTTGAGTTAATGACAGACTTTGGCAGAGACTCTGCTGACATGTTGAGCTCTGCAGCAGGACTAAGCTCAGGATGCTGTCCTGAGACGTCCTGTGATCCAGAGTCTCTGTGGAACTGAGGAGGGAAACAAAGCAGTCACAACCAGTCACATGCAAAGCTGCAACCATTAATCAACTAATTGATTGACAGAAAATGAATCGGCAGCTATTTGATCATCAATTGATCGTTTCAGTTCAAACATGTCAACTGTTCTCTGGTTCCAGTTTCACAGTAAACTGGATCTCTGAAGACGTCCCCTCGGACTGTGACGGACATCCTTCACTGTTTTTTTTTTGTTTTTTTTTTCAGAATCAGAAATACTTTATTGATCCCCGGGGGGAAATTGTATTACATTAAATAGACTAAAATAATCCTCAGAATAATCAATAATGAAAATAATCATTAGATGACTCTTATCTTTTTCATTTCTGTCCTGTAGCCCCAAACTGCCATTTTAAATGTGTGAAAAATGTCCATCACAGTTTTCAGTCTGATGGAAACGTCTGCGTTCACTCAGTAACTGCTCAAACCACCAAAAACCTCCAAAACTTGAAGAGAACTAGAACTGAATCTGAGAGATCAATGTGTGAAGAAACAGCTGATTGCTTTGAGTCAGACTATAATTCAGATTAATAATCCTGCAATTAAAGAATATATAAAAACACTAAATTATATATATATATTCTATTTATATAATATATGTGTTGTGTGTGTATATATATATATACTTAATTACATTTGTCTGACAGCAGGAGGTACTGGTCACTTTGAAGCCTGCAGCTAATTATTTTCATTATTGATTAATCGGTGTCTATAAAATGTTTAACCCTTCATCCGACAGTCCAAAACCCAAAAACTGTTATGTGGAGCTAAAGATAAAACACCCTGAACACAACACGACACTTCAAACATGATGAAGTCCAGGACAGGGCTGTCTGCAGTGATGAGGAGGAGGATGAAGGTGAGTGTGTTGTAACTGCTGGGTGTGTTTGTTTTCTTCTCCTGTGTGTGCAGGTTGTCCTCTCTGAGTCTGACACCAGAGGAAACACCTGAGATGAGTTTCCACGCCGACGCTCGCTCTCTGAGGCAGGCCATCACCACATTTGGCAGCATCACAGCTCAGGTAACACACACAGACAGACAGACAGACAGACAGACAGACAGACAGACAGACAGACAGACATGATGCTGATCAGGTGTTTTCTGTACTTCCTGTTTGTAGCTTGTGGAGGGTGTGTCCTCTCAGAGTCCCGCCCACCAGAGAGGTCAGGTGCAGAGTTGTCCAATCGCTGCCAAGAAACAGGTAACTCCACCCAGCAGGTTTCTCACAGCTGAAAGGTCAGGATGCAAACACCAGAATATACAAGCATCAGAGTAAACAAACAGTAAACAAACATCAATGCTGCAGGTTCAGTGCTGGTATCAAAGATTCTAATAAACAGTTTGTTCTCGTGTGAAGTTGTTCCACTGTACTGAACAGTTCTGAGGGACTGAAGAGGTTCTCCAGGTTCTTGTGTTTGTGATCACACTGTGAATCTGTGTCTCCTCAGAAGATGGAGGCCGGAGCTCTGGGCGACTGGCTGCTGGGAACTCCTCCAGCAAGCAGCGCTCCTGTTGGTTACCAGTCCAGCAAGAACCCTCAGGATTGGCTGATGTCACACAAGGAGAGCAAGGTGAGACAGGCAACCATCAGAGTCCGAGGAGTCCAACAGACCCAAACCCAAAGCCATCAGTTCACATTAGAGAAACTTAAACCAGGAAGTATTTTGCATTATTGCTTGAAAAATTACTGAAATAATGAATCGATTATAAAATGTGTTGCTGCTGATTTTCAAAGGAGTTTTCAGCACTAATTTATTAATAATTCCTTGAAGGTTTCCTGGACAGAAGTACAGACAGTTATCGTTGATGATCCAGCAGCAGCCATGAGTCAGCCATTTGAATTTGTTCCTGTTGATCAATGACTTTCTGTGTGTTTGTGTCAGACTTCTTGTCCAGTCCTGGCTTCGGTGGACTTCCTGCAGGCCTGGGGTCAGCTCAGGGACCTGGAGGCATGGCTCTTCCAGGACCAGACCCCCGTCAGCAGGGAGAGGACCAACAGCAGCTGCAGCTCCTCCTTCTCCATCGAGAAGATCGATGAATCAGAGTTCACAGTCTCTCCTGAGGAAGAGGAGGAGGATCTGAGCGACTGGCTCATCACCCCGCCCAGTGTTGCCATGGAGGCCATGTCAGATGCCGAGCGGTGGCGGCAGGTGATGAAGCCGTTCGAGGACAGCTGGTCGTCCAGTGATTGGCTGGTGGGCTCGAGCCGTCCCCCCACCGACTGCATCTCTTGCTGCCAGACCACCAAGGCCGTGGAGATCGAGAACCTGGGCCAGCTGAAGTGCCTGAAAACCCCGCCCTCCTCCAGCCCCGACTCTCCCACTGCCCCTGTCCCCCCGGCAACCTCAGTGACGCCGACAGCCCTGGAGGCATGGCTCCAGCACGTGGTTCCGGTGCAGCAGACCTGTAGGGCCAACGAGGTCTGCTCTACCTACTCTGACTGCATCTGTGAGGAGAACTGTGGGAGAGAAGCTCTGAGCCTCTGGCTGCTCAGACAGGACGGACGAGACAAGAACGGAGTCCCTGTCGCCAAGAACGCCCCGACCACTCTGCACCTCAGGGAGCAGGAACAGAAGGTGTCGTACTTCATCTTGACTCTCCTCAGTGACATTTATTCTCCAAATGTGGTTTCTGGTCTCCTTATTGATGGTCCATCAGTGACCGATTAAACTCAGTATCGTCTCTCTTCAGGTTCAGGCCATCCTGGAGGCCTGGCTCCACCCCACCAACACCACCTCCTCCTGTAGGACTCCTCTGCAGGCTCTCAACTCCTCCCTCTCTGGCTGGGTGGCTCCTGAGGAGGAAAAGGCTAGCAGGGAGGAGCACAGCTCCCAGTTCAAGCCTTCCTCCTCCTCCTTGTCTCCATTCCAGCGCCCTCTGGATCCAGAACTCTGGGTGCTTCCAGGCCAGACATCTCCTGCTTCAGGAGGTCAGGCCCACCCTGCAGCCGAGGAGGACAAATGGCTACTGAAAAAGAGGAGTCAGGCTCAGGTAACAGGATCAGACCAGTACAGACCCGCAGAGACCAGCAAAGATGTGTCATGACGGTGTCATTTAGAGATACTGAACGCCGTCCACCAGCATTCAACCTGTGTGTCTTCTTGTTCCACGGCCTGACTGTTAACCTCCTATTTGCCTCCTGTTTACCTCCTGTTTACTTCCTGTTTACCTTCCGTTCGCCTCCTGTTTACTTCCTGTTTACTTCCTGTTTACTTCCTGTTTGCATCCCGTTTACCTCCCGTTTGCCTCCTGTTTCCTTCTAGGAGCGTCTGGCGCTGCCGTCTGTCTGTGACCTGTTCTCCTGTATGAAGGTGGGCGGAGACAAAGAGAAGTGGCTGCACAGGGTTCCTGAACAGGTGAGTTCAGTCAGTCACAACCTGCTTCTGCTGATTGGACTTCTGTAGTCAACAGAGTCATGTCACTGCTGCTAATCAGGCTCACTAATGCTGATGCTAACGCTGCTAGCAGCTCTGTGAGAGGCTCAAACTGAGTTCTGCTTTGGTCAGCGTACGTAGTAGACCTCAGAGTCTATGACATCACGGTGAGGGAGGAGCCAGAGAACACATGAAAGCCAGCATGTGTTTCGTTGGTAAACTCACCGTTCTTTAATTTGATATCTGACCAGCTAATGTTAGCGGATGTTAGCATAGCAGCAGCAGACAGGAAGTGTCTCGCTGCAGTAAAACAGACTCACCCTTTATTTAAGATATGTGATTTATTATTATTGAGGTAAATGATAAACAATAAATGTTTCTTCTCTGATAACTCTGAGTCTCTGTTTTCCTTCCAGATGTGACGATGATGATGATGATGATGATGATGATGATGATGATGATGATGATGGATGTTTCTTCTTCTCTCCTCTGGGAGTCACTTTATTATCGCTGATCAGCACACATGACCACAACAATCTAACCCTTGCCTTTTACCTGTGACATCACCACGCTGAGCTGCTGCCTGCCGCTCTCCTCCAATCAGGATCAGGAACCGACCAATCAATACACTAACTGGTCATCTGTGGGAAAACCTTGTATCTCCAAACTTTATTCATGAGGATGGGCGTTCCTTCTTGAACTCTTTGTTTGAAGACGTCTCACTTCAGGAAACTTAAATTAATCAATTAATTGAGAAGATGTCAGATTTTCTACTTTATAGTTTCAGTTGACCGTGAAACGCAGACTATTTTGCTAATTGTTTGCATTTTAAGTTGTTTTTTAAGCAAAAATGTCTAACAATCTGATGTTAGCTTCTTTAATTTGAGGTTTTTCTGTGACTTTTGAGATAGAAAATCACTAATTTTGTTTTTTCTTTACTTTTAATTGGACAAATTGAGACGTTTGGAAACATCAGCTTGGTCTTTGATGTTCTTCATGGCCGTCTGACGTGCTGAAGATGAATCGATAATGAAAATACTTATCTGCAGACCAAATTTATTGTGGTGAAACAGGTCCCAGAATGCATTTCATTAGCTGATCCTGACAGGAGGAGAGGGGGCGGAGACTGAGGGGATGGGGTAGGGCCGAATGGGCGGAGTTAAATACATTGATGGGCGGGGTTAAAGTTAGATATAAAGTAGCCTTTATTTTAAAAAACCTGTTTTTATGATTTCACTTTGTTCTGTTTTGGTGGAGTATTCCTCTTCTTCGTTGTTTGTTTTCCTGTAAAACTGCTGAACTACAGAGATCTACTTCCTGTCCAGACTGCAGGCTGTTCACATCACTTTCAGATTTTAGTTTCGAGGAGACGTCAGTGATGATACCTGCTGTCTTAAACTTAGTCCTCCAGTTTTTCACACTATTACTTTTGTTGGCGTTTGCACATGCTCAGTAGTGACGTAACAAATATAAAACCTTCATGGATTAACATTCACAACACAAAGAAGAAGAACTGAGCTGTTTTCTGTCAGCAGTTTACACACATCACTTTTATAATGGCAGTCTATGAAGAAATGAGTTTTAGCTGCAGTACCGCGAGTGACCACCAGCTGAGTGGAGGCGCCACATCACGACTGTCAATATGTCTATTGATACATCGGTCAATTAGTTATTAGTTAGTAGATGCATGACCGTAACTAGTCGCCTGGTCCTCCGACCAGCAGAGGGCGACTTCCTCTCAGTTTATGCATGTAGACAAGTTTTATTATTGTTATTATTATTATTATTATTATTATTATTATTACTATAAATGTGTGAAGTGAGTGTGAAGCTTGCAGTCCTTTGATCTCTGTTGGGTCTTTCACATTAAAAGCTCCTTGTTGTGCCCCAAGTAGAGTCTTACAGGCTTACAGACTCTGTACAACATCGCAACTATCTCTAATCTGAAGCGTTTGATTGGTGGAGCTCGTCATGTGTCATTATCACCTTTAAGACTTAGTTCAGGGCAGAAAACAAGTTTTTTAAATCTTTCCCAGAATGCCTTGGGTGGAAGCAGCCTGCAGTCTGTTAGCAGACAGGTCACATGACTCCACAGTCAGCAGTGATTGGTGCTTTTTATTGAAGCTTTGTTATTTTTTGGTGGGGGGGGTGGGGCTTCTGTCATATAGAGCTGTGATGTCATCAGTACTCTCTTCCTGCTGTGATTCTCTACAGTAATAAAACATGTTGACATCATCGCTGTGTCTGTGACATCACTCTGGGTTAACTTGAAGTAAAGCAGCACCAGGTTCATGGTTCAAGTCTGGATCCGACTCAGAACAGAGACTCTAGTCCTCATGTGAACTCATGGTGTTGATGGTCACATGACACACAGCACATGTTGAATTATTATAAAATACGGTCATGAACACATCCACTAATACACACTAAACCAGTTGAACCACCAGTGAAACCAGTAGCAGACTGACACAACTACCAGTTCTTTGATGCTTTATTGATTGACTGACGGAGATCAATATGAATTGATTTTCTGTTTTTCAGACTCAAGAAACTGAACGTTTAGTTTAAAATAAAAACTTGCATGAACCATCAGCTGACTGAGAGCGACACACACACACACACACACACACACAGATAACACTGATAGACTTCCTATTTACTGCAGCTGATGAGGTCACACCCTCCACCAGGAGGACACTGATAGACAGAGCTGTGACATCACTATGACATCACTGAACACGCCGCCAGCATTTAAAAAACCCTCAGAGGAGGAAAGTAACTTCCAGTTACTGAAGTACTGTATGTGAGGTACTTTTACTACACTGTACTTTATGTTACTTTAAACTTCTTTATCTTATTTAGCTGCAGTTACCTTTCAGATTCAGAGTTTATGAAAACTGATCCATGATGGATTACTGAGGGCCTACCGGGCTCTGGGCCAGGGGACCTGAGGGCTGAGGGGGCCCTGGGGGGGCCCTGGTCCAGACTCGGCAGTGCAGCTGACTCACACGTCTGTTTCTTCCAGTTTTTTTTCTTTAATAAACTGTTCATTTGGGCCTGATGACACGCTGATAAACTTCCTGGTTACCTGCAGCTGTCAAACAGGTTCAGGTGAGTCTGAAAGTCAAAGATCTTCAACACAGAGATGACCCACACGTGACCAACAGCCTGTTCACACTGCGATTATTTACACTGAAGTCAGATCAGTTTATTATCTACAGGAGCTGCCAGCTAGACAAGTCTCAAGTCCAAGTTTAGTCTTAAATCCATCAAGATGAGTGACTAAAGTCTCAAGTCTGCAGCTCTGCTGAGATCTAAAACAGATGAATCGATAAATCAATAATTCTCGTGATCGATTAAAGAATGACTCCATTCCGTTTGTCTCTTTTTAAACTGAAATGTGAAGAAATCAATAATGAGTTGAATCAGTCGACCGGTTGCATCTCAACATGTGTTCTCCTTGTTTGATACTTGCTCTGTGACCTTTGACCCCGACCTCAGGTGAGTTAACACAGCTGTGTTTGTGTACTTCAGGGTCACCAGGAAAACGCAGCACTGAGGATCAGTGGACTCAGGTGTGTTTGGACAGACAGGACGTGACCTAACACACACACACAGAGGCTTTTATTTTGGACTTTATTTCCTGTCTGTGTTAGTTGCTTTTTGAAAGTTTTATAGTTTCATGTTTATTACAGAGCTGGCCCAAATATTTATATATTTATATATTTACTGCTTTTAGTTATTCTTTATTTGCAGGATTATTAACCTGGATTATATTCTGATTCAAAGAATCAGCTGATGACAGACGGAGAACAAACATTAAAAATGAATAAATCAACTTTTCCAGGTGAGCAGGTTTTTACACTTTGGGATTTTCTGGGTTTATTTTTCAGATTCAGTTCTAGGTTTTAATGGTCTTGAAGTGAACGGAGACGTTTGCATCATGTTTTCTTCCTGTTATTGAAGTTAAAATCAGCCTGAAATGAACACAAACACATAGAAACATGAGGCCAGAGGAGGACAGGTGTGTGCAGCTCCACTTTCCCTCTTTCTTTTATTTGTTTTCATTTGTTTTAACATTTTGGCATCACACAAATATTACAACCTCTAACAGACACATCGTGGGGGTTCAGCCGAGACGAGTGCAGGTCAAGACTTGGTGACTCGAGTCAAGTCAAACAGGCTGTTTGACTCTTCAAGGTTTTTGAGCACCTCTTTCCAAAAAGAGAGAGACTCCTCTGAACATGGAACTGTTCCTACTTTATCATCTTGACTGAAGCTCATTTGAAACAGTTTTGGGCCTGTAAAATATTATCCATGTACGCTTTTAGAAGAGATTAACTGACTTGTCAGTCAGCCAAAACGTGAGATCACTTTCTGCCATGAATCCTCTCTAATATCGATAGAGGTCTCTGCATTTCAGGATGTCACATAGAGAGGCAAAGAGCGCTGCCTGCTGGAGACTCAGACTCGCAGCAGCTGAATAAGTGAAGTGAATATATAAATAATAAATAATAAAATCATCTGATTATAAACTACTGGCAGTAAAAATACATAGAATGTTATGTCATTGTCTGTTTGTCTGTTGTTTGCAGTTATTATATCAGTATGGTTTGAAAATGCAGTCAGGTGAATCCAGACTGATAATATTAGTAATGATGATTTAGCAAGCACTCATTTAATCCCAATAACATTAACAAGCTTCAATGCAGACAGGAAGAGCCTGCCGACAGCATCCCCGACACACAGTCTGCAGATTATATGTTTGTTCTTAGGTATTAATTTGATTTAATCACCTTTAAAATGTTCATGTAATGGAGCTCTACATATTGTTCTTGTGTGTAACTTAAAACATTTATTTTATTTCACTTTAATGAAGAAAAATCTCTTTTTGTTGTTTTAGCCCAAAGAAATCAAGAAATGCAAAAACATACATGTTCCCTTTGTTATTTTGTGGGTTAACTGAGTTCCGTGTGTCATGACGTCACTGTACTGCTCACTTGGAGGTCCATCATGACGTATTTGTGTAGACAGAGTGCTGTTGTCTGGGGCTCAAATGTCGACTTTAGGAAAGAGTTTACCACCTTTAATATATTATTATTATTTAATATATTAATAATATATTTCAGATGTTGTGTGACAACATAAGCTCGCGTGATGATACTAGCCACTTCCATTTGCTCATGAAGACCGTGAGATGCAGTTGAAATACCCCATAAATCCAGCAAGTGAACCTTGAGTCGACATTATTTTGTCACACATGAACGTCAAGAATGAACTTCTATTCTCAAATCTACAATTTCCATCGGCTACGTACGGGGCACTGAAGGGCGGGAACCTCGAGCAACACCATGATTAAATTATAAAAAGTTGAAAATTGTAATCGCTAAGTAGTCGTTATTTTAATGCCGAATTTACCGGAAGCCCATACGGATTGTAAATATGTGCTGGTATGATCATTAGTTGTGTGTAACGTAGACATAAGAGGCAAGATTACCTAGAAATCATTGATGTTTCAAATAAGTTCAACATGTTCTGAGAGGACGTTATTATCTCCGTTATTCATTGACAATACACAATATAACTCCAGAGATGAATACACACCGATAATACACACTCAGTACGTAGAGTTGGCTTTAAAAATATGGATGTAATCATAAAAACACGAACTTTATTCGTTTGAAACTGCTCGGTCTCCGCTCTGACAGATACAAGATGTTCTGAAGCTTCACGACACACCGCGACATTTGAGGGCAGAGTTTGCGGGTTTTCAGTCCGCCGACCAATCAGATTTGATGCACCGAGCAGGCTGCGCAGCAGCTGAACCAATCACAGGACGGAGAGGATCCGGACGGTTCGACGTCTGCCGCCTCTGAGCCGCAGCGTCCCATCCACTCTACCCAGAGACCTGCCGCTCTCTGCCGCTCTGTGCCGCTCCTCCCCGCATCAAGGACGTCGCAGCAGCGGTTGCTAGCCGACAGGCTGCCGCTGCTCTCCGGCTGGGATGTGACAGAGGTGCGGCAGAGATAACTGACTCAAATTCTCATCGAGGACCGAACCGGGAGAAGCGGGACCGTTCCGGGTTGAATCGTAAGTGCTTGGGTTGAAAATGATCTTCGTGATTTGAGCGGTACAAAGCCGAAAACGAGGCGGGTTGCGGAGGAGCTGCGGGGCGGCGTGGATGTGTCGAACATGGCTTGTGTGTGTTGAAGTGAGTCCGGATGGAAATCTGCGGTGACTCGACATCCACCTGGAGTCCCGCAGATTCCACCTGGAGTCCCGCAGATGTTCACATGAAGACTGACAACGCGCCAAAATACCGTCACAAAGCCGGTTAATGCTGACGTCAGGAAATGTCGGTGAAGACGGTGACAGACAACAAACCGGAGGCCTGAATATTTACTGCTCCCCTTCTGTCTCCTCCTCTCCTCTCCTCTCTCCTCCTCCTCCTCTTCATCCTCATTTTCTCTTCCTCCTCCCTCCTCTCCTCTCCTCCTTCTCTCCTCCTCTCCTTTCCTTGTCCTCTCCTCTCCTCCTCTCTCCTCTCCTCTCCTCTCCTCCTCCTCTCTTCTCTCCTCTCCTCCTCTCCTCCTCTCTCCCCTCCTCTCCTCTCCTCTCCTCTCTCTTCTCTCCTCTCCTTTCCTCTCCTTCTCTCCTCTCTTCTCCTCTTTCTCTCCTCCTCTCCTCCTCCTTCTCTCCTCTCCTCCTCCTCCTGTCCTCCTCTTCTTTCCTCCAGTCCTCTCCTCTCCTCTCCTCCTTCTCTCCTCTCCTCTCCTCTCTTCTCTCCTCCTCTCCTCTCCCTCCTCCTCCTCCAGTCCTCTCCTCCTCCTCTCTTCTCTTCTCTCCCCTCCTCCTCCTCCTCCTCCAGTCCTCTCCTCTCCTCTCTTCTCTCCTCTCCTCCTTCTCTCCTCCTCTCCTCTCCTTCTCTCCTCCTCTCCTCTCCTCTCCTCCTCCTCTCTTCTCTTCTCTCCTCTCCTCCTCCTCCAGTCCTCTCCTTTCCTCTCCCCCTTCTCTCCTCTCCTCCTTCTCTCCTCTCTTCTCCTCCTCTCCTCTCCTCCTTCTCTCCTCTCCTCCTCCTCTTCTCCTCTTCTCCTCCTCTCTTCTCTTCTCTCCTCTCCTCTTCCCCTCCTCTCTTCTCTTCTCTCCTCCTCCTCCTCCAGTCCTCTCCTCCCCTCCTCTCTTCTCTTCTCTCCTCCTCTCCTCTCCTCTCCTCCTTCTCTCCTCCTCTCCTCTCCTCCTCCTCTCCTCTTCTCCTCACCATGTTGACTCAGTCTCTCTCTGTATCTATTTACTGACAAAGGCAACATGATTACAGTTGTCACTTATTATATAGTTATATGTAGTATCAATTATTAATAATATTATCAGTTATTAATTTAAAAACAAGGCAGTAGACAACAGACAGACATCGGACAGGTAGACAGACAGACAGCGGACAGGCAGGCAGACAGACAGCGGACAGACAGACAGACAGACAGACAGACAGACATCATCATCATCGTCATTATAATATAAGCTGCACATGACCCTCATATAATCGGATTATTACAATTTTAAACGTCATTATTTAACTTTAATTTGATTTTATAGTCTTTTTTGTTTTATATTTTTACTATATTTTACATTTTATTTAATTTGTCTATGTTTTTATTTTGAAGGACAATCCGCTGTACTTCCGTTGTTCGCAACCATTTAATCCTTTCCCACAATGCTTTGTGTCCACGTCCCCTGCTTCCTGTTTATTGTGACCGTCTCCACCGGTAAATTTTTAAGGTTTACGCCGCTGTGCCCCCGCCGAAAGCTCGGTGAGTAATCGAATCCCGACACGTTTCACGGCCAAATCCGGGTTGAGTCGTTTATTCGGCGGTTTGCTCTTTTATTTTGACAGTTAACGTTTAGGGAGGAGAAGAGCCCTCCTCTGCTTCCTCATCACTGACACTGAGCCCGACCGAGCCCCGGAACTCCACTCAAAAACTGCACAATCTAAAACCTCCTCGATTTACGACAAACATGAAATATATTTCAAAACGATTTGAGACATTTTACGAAACAAGGAGGTCTTGTAATTGTTTCGGTATACAGACAACCCACAAATCAGCTCTAATTCTGAATTAAATGCTATCTTTAATAATGGATGCCCTGCCAGCAACCGCCCTCCGCGGGCTATTCAGTGGGAAGTAATCGCGGCAATAATGAGGAAATCTGTCATATGTGTTGATATCCAATGCAGGTTAGATGCTGCTTGTTTTAGTGAATGCATCCTAGATTGAAGAGTGAGAGAACAATTCGTTAAAAAGCAAAGGGGCGTCTGTTACCTAGGTAGGGCTCCCGGCAAACTGTGAGACACTAAAAATTACGGATATTTAAACGGAGTTCGGCGTGACGGTCTGGCTTCGTTAAAGTAAAGAATGAAAGTGTCACAGAGCAGCTTGAAGATTATTATCTACGTTACTGTTTTAAGCGCAGGCGTCTGCGGTAGCTGCAGACTGACGGAGGCCACATGACCTTATGAAGCTCATATCAACGATTTTATAAATATTACATTTAGTGTTCGCGGTTGTTTTGGCTGACAAGAGGTCAGAGGTCACCTGTCTTTATCATTTACTGTGACATCACTGAGTACTGGCCTTATATGGGCGTGTCAGCGTCACTCCGGACTCATCAAACTGACCTCTGACATGTTCCTTGTTTTCTGAATACCTAATAATTCAAACAAGTGAATCTGATAACCTGCAGCTAATGATTGACCTATTAATCAGTTGATTATTAGTTTCTACACCGCTGACAAAATAAAGTGTTTTGTCAGAAGCCCAGAGATGTTCAGTTCACACAAAGATTAAAAAAACATTGATTCATTTCCTGAGAATTGACTAATCAATTAATGGGCTGATTGATTGTGTACAAACCACTGAATATCGATCAGTCAGCTGAATCGATTAAGTAATTATTTATCGATCAGTTCCTCCTGTGTGTCAGAGTTTAGAAACGCAATCTCTTTCAGTTTTGGACAAAACGACATGACATTTTTCAGTTTTCTGATGTTTTATTGAGAAAATAATCAGCAGATTAATTGATAATAAAATAATCCTTAGCCCGGCTCATTGATTTACAACCAGCTAATCCAGTGGTTCCCAACCTGTGGGTCGGGACCACACAAAGGGTCACAAGATAAATGTTTCCTTTCTTCTTGTAAATGACGGACTAACGTGGCGTCTTCTGTCATATTCAAATACAACGAGAGGAAGAAAGAACTCTGTATCTGTATCTGTATCTGTAACTGTATCGTAGATGAGTTTTGTTTTTTGAGGTCACAAGAAGTTTGGGGTTGACTGTCGATCAACAGAACATTAATTAATTAATTAATTAACTAAATAATTAATTAATCAAACGTGTTGCTTTGCTGTTGTTCTCATTGAAGCTTCAAATGTTCAGTTTGTCTTTGTGGAAACTTAAAAGTTGAATATTTCAACACTCTCTGATGTTTAATGGACCAATCGATTCATTGATTAATTGAGAAAGTAAGTTGTCAGATGAATGAACAGTGAATATGATCATTAGTCGTCTTTTACAACAAAGAAACAAGAAGAAATGTCTTGAGTTTCAGCCGCTTTGATTCCTGCAGGTCACACGTTTTCATAATTTCATTAGAACAACAAGAGATCCAGTTTACTGACAAATAAAACAAATACAAGTTTGAGAAGCTGAAAGCAGCAAATCTTTTGGTATTTTTGCTTGAAAAATGATGTAAATGATTCGTGGATTATCAAAACAGTTGCTGACGTGAATGATGAAGCAGTGAAGGTGTTGAACACTGAGCTGTTCATCTGTTTCATATACTCATGTTTTTATTAACGGTGCTGTGAACTGATCAATAACTTGTTTATCATTGATGTTGTCCGGGTGATGAACAGATGATCTGATACTGGACGTTTATATTTCTTGTTATCTTTCTCAAAATATAACAACAACATATAACAACTATTTATACCAAATACAAATGACTGCTTCGTCCGTGTTGATGCTTTTTATCCTTTAAACACGTTTCTACAGATTTCTTTAGTTTCTGTATGAAACATGTTTAGATCACGCTCAAGAAAATGATATTATTATTATTATTATTATGTTATTATTATATTACTATTGATCTTTTCATTGTGACGCTGAGTCGCTCCATAAACATCACATGATCATTTCTATTGATCTGTTCAGACGTGGACTGATAATATACATTTATACATTTATTATATTTACATTCTCCTCCTCCTTCTTCCACTCCTCTTCCTCCTTCCACTCCTCCTCCTCTTCCTTCTTCCACTCCTCCTCGTCCTCTTCCTCCTTCCACGCCTCCTCCTCCTTCTCGTCCCCCCCTCCTCCTCAGGCCTGTAGCTGCTCCTGTTACTCTTCCTCTCCCCACCCGGCATCGGTTCAGGATGGAGGACTCGGAGACGGAGCTGGCGGTGTCGGAGTCGGACGCCCTGGGTGCAGACTTTATCACGGTGGAGCTGGACACACAGCCCATCGAGTACGTGGTGAAGTGGGCGGAGGTCGGCTCCAAGTTCACCATCTCCTGCGTGAAGAAGGACTCGGACGACCCGTCAGACCTAACGACTGAGCAGCTGAAGATCGAGACGGACGAGGCCTTCTTTGCACCCTACGAGGAAGTGTACCCCTGCGAGGTGACGGAGCAAAGTGTGGAGATAAAGACGGACTCTGACGAGGATG
The DNA here is from genome assembly GCF_043641665.1 of Enoplosus armatus. Classification (NCBI taxonomy): domain Eukaryota; kingdom Metazoa; phylum Chordata; class Actinopteri; order Centrarchiformes; family Enoplosidae; genus Enoplosus; species Enoplosus armatus. The sequence goes on along the minus strand of NC_092191.1, from coordinate 225,407 downwards.
ACACCGAGGAGGAGCAAGAGGTGCTGGTGGAGGCGGGGGGCAGCCAGCTGGATGGTGAGGTCGACTCGGACCAGGCCGACTTTGAGCCGGACGAGCGGCAGTACCGCTGCAGCTACTGCGGGAAGTGTTACAGCCATGCCTCCAGCCTGTACCGCCACCAGCAGACGCACACCGGGAAAAGCGCCGGGGCGGCGCCACCCACCAAACGGGCGCTGGAGCCGACGCATCAGGAAGCGCGCTACACCTGTCCGCACTGCGGGATGAGCTTCAAAGGCAGCAGGTCTGTACTCACTGTTGTAGTTCTTATATATGAGTGTTTCTGTCGCATCATCTCTAATTGCTGTCTTGATTAATCATCCTTAAAATGTACTAGTTCCAGGTTTAGTTCCTAGTGGAGTTCCTTGTTTAGTTCTTGGTTGTATCAGATTTTTCGGATACATTTTTTGTTTGTGTTTGTGTACCTGTCAGGATGCTGGGGAGTCACCTGCGGCTGCATGGGAAGCGGCGGATCCACCCCTGCAACATCTGTGGGAAGGAGTTTAACCACAGCTCTAGCCTGTCACGCCACCGCCTCATCCACAAGAAAGGAAAAGGCCTCCCCAAGGATGTCGCCCTTGGCCCCAATATGGCCGCCCTACGCCACTCGCTGAAGGCTGGCGGCAAGAACAAGAAGACCAAGAGGCAGCAGCAGAGGCAGCAGCAACATGTGGCGGCCGCCATCATCCACAGTCAGGGTGGAGATAAGTTCTACGCCTGTCCGCAGTGTGACATGAGCTTCAGGACGTCCACACAGCTCTCCAAACACCAAGTGACCCACGTCAAGGAGCTGCTGGACAACTACACACCTGGCAAGGAGAACCTAGGCGAGAGCTCGTCCGACCTCAAGATCCGCCTCAAGCTCTGCTCCCGCGACAAGCCCAACTTCTACACCCTCTGCAAGAAGAACCGCCGCCGCAGGGGGGGTCGGGTCAGCAAACGGGGCTCTGCCATCTCAGAGGAGGAGGAGGGGGGCGGAGGAGCAGGAGGAGGAGCCAGCCGCCATGGCTGCAGCCAGTGCGGGAAGCGTTTCAGCCACGCCTCCAGCCTGGCGCGGCACCAGCAGACCCACAGGGCGGTGGACGGCGGTGGGCGGGGGAACCTACAGCAGCACCAGAAGCAGCTTCACGTCAAGACCGGACTCGCCGCCGCCAAGACCAAGACCTACACCTGCGCGGCCTGCAACAAGACCTTCATGCACTCGTCCAGCTTCTCCCGCCACAAGAAGGCCCACCTGGAGGAGGAGCAGCGGGCCCGAGCTGCCGCCGCCAAGCGCCGGAAGAGAGTCATCTTAGACGAGACCGCCCCACTGGAGTCCGACTCCGAGTGAAGTCACTCGGCGCTGGACTGGGTTTGTACCGGTTCTAGACCTGTTCTGGGTTGGTTCTGAATCAGCACTGATTGGTTCTTGACTGGTTTGGGACCAGTTCTGGAAAAGTTCTAATTTGGAAAAGTTCTGGACCAGTTCTCCACCAGTTCTGGACCAGTTGGGGACAGATTCTGGGCAGCTTGCGGCAGTTTGTTTGTCCAGGTTTCAGGAACTGGAACTGGTTGATTCTTCTCTGGTGTAGATAGCAGCAGGACATCCATTTATGGTTGTATGGCGAGGGGATCTCCACATATGGTCATATCCATATATGGTCATAACTGACCCTTAGCTAATTGCTCTTAAGGATGGGATTAGATTTAAAGTGTTACCCCGTGCCCCGCCCCCTGCCCTCCTCCACCTGTCTGTTAGGTTGCACACGGACGCTGTTCGCTTTCATTCTGCCCTCTCTACACTCCATTTCCCATCAGCCACCTGGGGAGAGAGCTGGGAGCTAGAGTCAGCTTGTCTGTCCATCACAGACCACACCCACCTGCCACCATATTTCCAATCAGCGCCAGGACCTGTACATTTAATGGCTTTCAGTCAGAAGTCAGCATGCAGAGCATTATGGGAAACTGAGTCTCCACAGAAAAGATTCATAACAACAATAAAACCAGTAGATTCAGTTTATATTTGATTTAGCTGATATCAGACGGCAGCAGGTCGGTTTGACTTTACGGAAGTTTATTAACGACAAACAAAAACTACAGGACACGCAAAATAAACCAAAACAGTAAATCAGCGTTAGAGAGTGACGATGAAAGTCAGTGAAATCATAAATACAAACTCCAGCTTTATAAACTATCAGATATTTTCAAACAAACCCCGCCCCTCTACTCCAATCAAATCAAAGTGGCTTTCTCTCTTTAAATCCTATTGGTTTACAGTAGAATCTGTCACATGTTGGATATCGCTCCAACAGTGCCCTGTTTCAACAGAAAATATGTTGCATTACAGAAAAGAAGACGATTTTCTGAGTTAAAGCAGGTAGTTTTATAATTTGTTAGAATTCAGAGATTTATTTTGTCAGAATCCTTAAAATAAAACCTCAAAATTATGACTTTACATGTATATATATTTTTTTCCCCCACAGATTTCTGTCACAAAATAAATGATTTCATCTCTTCAGCAGAGTTCAGAGGAAAAGGTCAGAATCTGAAATTCTGAAAGGGCTGAAACTAATGATTATTTTTTATTATCAATTATTAGGGATCTAGGGATCAAAGATATTCAGTTAACTGGATATAAAACAGAAGCTAAAGATAAATGACAAACAATCGATTATCAAAATAATTGCAGATTCATTTTTGTTGATCGACTAATCGATTCAGCGTGAGTTGATAAAAGTTGGAGTTAATTTTGTCGTTAGTAAATCTCTGTACGGTTCTGATCAGGTGCTGGTACAGGTCTGATCAGGTACAGGTGCTGGCACAGGTCTGATCAGGTACGAGTCTGATATGGTTCCGAGCAGCGACTCCTCCGCTTGTCTCCACGTTTGTTTTCTTTCGTCTCTGACTTCACCGCCCAGTTCCTTCCTGGTTTTCATCAGAGTGATTTTGATTGGCTGAAGTTCTTATTGGCACAACGTTCTGATTGGTTAACTGTGTAGCTTTGATATTTTTAACAGGTTAAAATGTGAAATCCCAGCAGACAAGCCGATTGGTCAGAACTGGCGTTTCTCCACATTAACGTTTGCATGAAGACTATAACCTGCAGCTAGTTGGCCATATTTGTAGTTTTTCAGCTGTGTGTGTTTGAAGACCGATCTGCAGTGTCTGACGTTTGGATTTCTCGTTTTAGCAGCAGAGTCGTCGTGTTGTGGAGGTCGAAGGGGAAACTGCACTACTTATTTATGAATTTGGAACAATGTTGTAATATATAAATATTAATGGTATTTAAATGTGATTCACAAGTTTAAAAAAAACCCAACAAAAACAAGAGAGCGTCTAGGTGGCCAAGCCTGGCCTAGCTGCCCTTGTTACCGTAGCAACACCACAGCCATCGTCATTGTTTAGCATCGTCATCATCAACAACAGCAGACAGGAAACCACTCAGACGGACGACAACAGCAACATCCAGCAGACGTCCAGTTTTTCAAAGTTAAAGCCTCCAAATCAGGTTATTAAACAGTGAAGTAAAACATGAGATTTTGTGTCAATTTTTGGTGATTTGGAGCAAAAACAGAAATTCTTCTGACATAACATCTGGACCAAAACAGACATACGGAACAAAAATACAAGTCATCTTTATTGGTTGACTGAAAAGATGACAGCTCACCACAAAGCAGCTGTTTCCACAAAGAAAATGTGAGATTTTGTGACTCAAACGGACGTCCGTCTGAAACCGTTGATGGAATTGATCCTGTGAACTTGTACCAGCAGTTTGGTGAACAGTTGGAGGTGATTTAAAGACTCTAACGGACGTCTCGGACCAAACATGGACGAACTTCACGTCAGAGCTTTTCCCCCCTGACAGACGGAGCAGCTTTAGCCAAAATATATCCATCACCCGAGGACGTCGGCGGACCCTGACCTCCCTGAAGTTGCTTCACTTATTGTTTCCTGCTTGTCGAGCCGTCAGACGGCGGCGGACATTTTGAGTTTGTGAATAACATTTTACTGTGTGAATTGGATTTGACTTAATTTAATGGTGACCTATTTATAACTGTGTGTAGGCGGCAGATAGTCGCACTACGAACCTCCCGTAGAATTAAGAAAAAGAAGTTCCTCCTCCTGCTCCTCCTCCTCCTGCTCCTCATCTTCCTGGTTTGTGTTTTCTCAGTTTCAGGCCTTAAAGCTGCCGTTCTCCTCTCTTTGTCCACAGTTTTGCATTTCGATCCATGTTGTGTTGGTTTGTTTTCTCTTTGGTTCGTGGTTTCAGCGAAGCTTCACCTGCAGATAGAAGGTTGTTCGTCATTGTATCGTGTTTGCCAATAGAATAAACCCAGTTGACATGTTTTGTCTTGCGTTTTGTAATAAACCTTTAAAAGAAGTTTCCTCTGTGTCTTCACTCAGTGAAGTTCTGTCTGAACCCTGAAGGTGTTGTATGGAAGCCCGGAGAGGACACGAGGGAGGAGAACCTTTACAGCCTTTAAAACCTTTGACGACGACAAAGAAAAGTTTGAGTTTGTGTAGTGACCTCCGTCACTGCTGAGAGCTGTAGGTCCCCTGTGTCACCACCAGAGGCCAGTAAAACGTTTACAATCAATCGGTGCTGCTTGTAGAGTGTTGCAGCTGCTCACTGTGGCCACTAGAGGACAGCAAACATTTACCAAGAGGAGGAGGAGGATGAAGGCGAAGAGAGATGAGTGAGCAGTGGTCAGAGTGAGTAACTGCAGCACTCCATCCAACAGTTCATATTAAGACTCACTGAACCCTAAACTTCTTGTTCTGGTAGTTTCTCCTTCTAGTTTTGAATGCGTCCAGACTTCATCAGGAACACCTGCAGTCTCATTTCAATGAGGTGAAGGCATCTTCTGGATACCTGCAGTACGTCTGCACTTAATAATAATAACAATAATAATAATAACTAACAATTAGCTGCATCCGTTTCTGTTTCTGATCTGTATCATGATTACATAACTGTTATTTATACAGGTTTATGATATATTGTGTTTACAGATAATGTAAAAAACTATCTGCACTAAGAGTGATAAGTGGGTTAATCGCCCCTCCCCAACTGCTACAACATCGTCAGCAAAGTGGAGTGATGAATAAAAACACCCTCAGGTCTCTGCTGTGTGAACGAATGTGTTCATTAACGTTCTGGCCAGGAAATCAAACTGTACACAACAGTGGCTGCTCAGATTTCTGCTCAATCATCTCTTCCCCACCAGACTACATATACAAGAACACCAGGTCACAAAGGGGGGCATGTTCTGAACTATCTGGTCTCAACAACAGTAACCAGTCTGCTGTCAAACCAACTCTTTTTAAGTTGTCATTATTTTTCCTCAGATGCTGAATTTGATGCTGAAAGACTCTTGTCTGACCTGGGAGGATGTTTCTGTTCACAAAAACATTTGATCCTGTGAACGCAGCTCAGACTGAGATTCAGTACAACCAGTCAGACTGCATACTTTCATAGCGAAGTGAGGACGTGACAAGTTGAAATATAATAAATACAGTACTTTATAGCATGTGTTATATGTTCAAAGCATAGTAAGTTCATGGTCTTTAATGTTAAAATCTAATGTTAAAAAGATCATACATTCATGATACGGGATTGGCTAAAATGTAATATTGCATAGTATATTTAAAATCTGTTACATGTTTTTAAATGGTTAAAATGTTAAAGAAGTTGTTTATATTACATTGTTCACTTTGTTTCAATAAGCTGTAAAACTGTTGATTTGTGATCGGCTAGGTCTCAATCTAAGATCGTAAGATCGATTGGTTTTGTCTCCGCCCACATACCTGGGGAAGTCGGGCTCTTTTCCTCATTACGGCGAAGTTGTCGCTGAGGAAAGGATCGTCCCTGCTCGTATTTATTTCTCCCCGTTTTATGCGGGGCGTAACAGACACACACACACACACACACACACACACACTGTTGAAGGATAAGAAGCAGCGTCACTTCAGTCTGATGAGTGAAGCACAGACCTGCTGAGGACAGAGGAGAGCTGATGAAGTTCATGGAAAAGTTCGGTAAGTGGAACTCTGATTGATTGAAACGGCTTCTGTTCACAGTGACGTCATCGATTGTTTTGGTTGGAGAAATGTTGAATTGTTAAAAACTTGTGCTTCTTCCAAACACAAACGTCGGCAGGACGTCAGAGGGTGTAAAGAAGGGCTGAAAGCTCACCTGGGCCTTTGTTCCTGCAGTGAAACACACCTGAGAGACAGACAGGTCTGCTGCTTTCACTCATTAAGTCTATTGATCTTATTTTGCAGATATTTACTCCATGTTTTACAGTGTTTGAATGTGTTTCTGTTTGATTTGGTGTTTAAACTGTTTTTCTGTCATTTCGCAGCAGGTTGTTCTCTTAATTCATTAAACGGTGAATATAATGAACCATCTACAGTCTTCTCTAGAAGTGACTCTACTTTTCTGTGTTTTACTGATGGGGAGATTATGTGGACAAACAGCACAGCTCCATCTGATGATGAACAAATATTTTACTGTACTAAAATGTAAATTTATAGGATAAGCATGTAAAATGAGAGATGACCTTTGACATGTTGTTAACAGGGTTTAAAAGAGGGTAAAGTGAAGCTGAACTGAAGCCATTTTGTTTGTTTGACCTCCAGAAATCTGACTTTGACAGACAGATTTTGAAGATGAATTAAATAATTCTATGAAATAACAAAAGTTTACTGTAATTTAAAAGACAGCAGCCGTTCAAATAGTGAAATTCAAAGGTATTTATGCAGTATTCTCTTGCACCTTTTTACATGTTTTCTAATTATGAAAAATTTAACCAAACTAACTACTAAAGTTTGGCTGTAAAATTGCAGCAAGAATCTGTCATCTAATGGTATTTTATTGTCGAAGAATATAATAATATTTTAATTTTAATTTTTTAAGATATATGTTTTACAGTGCACAGTAATCAGCAGGTTATAGTTGACATTTTATTAATTCAACTGTCACAGATTTTTTTCTGTTGGCAAACGTGGAATATTTTTTTCTTGGCCGCCGTAGACGGTAACACAAGTTATACATTTCTTTACATTTAAAGAGGGATTGTTGTGATGGTGGCTGTTCAGTCAGCACCATCAGACCTGTAGCAACACCGTCACTACTTCTAGTTATCTCCCTGTCATAAATGTTTAAATGTTGTAAATGTGTATAAAAGACAAGGATGGGTTCAAAGCTAAACATTAAGCTAGCTTGCTTTCTGTCCACAGACAGTGTTCTAGTATTCTAGTACCTGCTCCACTAACTGACTGTTTGACCGCTTTTTAGTTTCCCTTCAGAAACAAACCTTTAGCAAAAGAAGCATTTACTGTAGACATACAGCCTAATCTATTGTTTTTTTCTATTTATGTCACACAGATGAGATTGTTCCAGTACCTGAGCCACAACCCATCTCATATTACAAACGCTTGCTTCAATCAAATCTCCAGGATAAGTTCATGTGTGCCCACCCCTCTTGTGCACACATGAACTTATCATGTGTGCACAAGAGGGGTGGGCACAGATGAGCAGCGTCTGGATGATATCTACACAGAGCTGTACATCACAGCCGGGGGTGACGTACACATCAACAAACAGTATGAGGTCAGACAGATTGAGGCGGTGGTGAAGCCTGCCTGAAGTTTGCGTTGGGCTGAAAGAAAAAACAATCAAGATGTGCATCTCGTATTCCCTGTCACTTTCTGCCAGCTGAACATATGGAAGGAAGAAAAATTGTGTTTGGCAAAGCTTATTCATCAATGTATCAGGGAGAGCAGAGACATCAAGCAAGATGCTCTCAATCACATCTTTACTACTCTGCAGTCATCAGGAAACACCAACTACGACAAAAGTAAATTCAAACTTCTATTTGTTTTGGATGGACTGGATGAGAGCCGACTCCAACTGGACTGCTTTACCAATAAAAACCTGGATGCAGACTTTGATGTTACAGAGTCAACCTCAGTGGATGTGCTGCTGATGAACCTCATAAAGGGAAATCTGCTTCCCTCTGCTCGCCTCTGGATAACCACTCGACCTGCAGCAGCCAATCAGATCCCTCCTGAGTGTGTTGACATGGTGACAGAGGTTAGAGGGTTCACTGACCCACAGAAGGAGGAGTACTTCAGGAAGAGGTTCAGGAATAAGGAGCAGGCCAGCAGGATCATCTCCCACATCAAGACCTCACGAAGCCTCCACATCATGTGCCACATCCCGGTCTTCTGCTGGATCACTGCTACAGTGTTGAAGACCAGAGTGGAGAGCTGCCCAAGACCCTGACTGAGATGTACACAGAATTCCTGGCTCATCAGACAAACCAGAGGAATAAAAAAAGTGCATTCGGTACATTGAGTCATTAGCAAAACTAGCTTTCCACCAGCTGGAAAAGGGCAACCTGATCTTCTACGAGAAAGATCTAAAAAAGAGTGGCATTGACGTCATCTGGGCCTCAGTGTACTCAGGAGTGTTCACAGAGATCTTTAAAGAGGAACGTGGAAAGAGGAAGGAGGACGACAAGATGTTTAGCTTCGTCCATCTGAGTGTTCAGGAGTTTCTGGCTGCTCTTCATGTCAATCTGACATTCATCAACTCTGGTATCAATCTGGTGTCAGAAGAACAAACAACACCCTGGCTGTCTAAAATCTTTAAAAGCAAACAGAATCTAAAATATCTACACCAGAGTGCTGTGGACAAGGCCTTACAGAGTCCAAACAGACACCTGGACTTGTTCCTCCGCTTCCTCCTGGGTCTTTCACTGCAGACCAATCAGACTCTCCTACGAGGCCTGTTGACAGAGACAGGAAGTAGCTTGCAGACCAATCAGGAAACAGTCCAGTACATCAAGAAGAAGATCAGTGAGGATCTGTCTCCAGAGAAAAGCATCAATGTGTTCCACTGTCTGAATGAACTCAATGATCGTTCTCTAGTGGAGGAGATCCAACAGTCCCTGAGATCAGGAAGTCTCTCCAGACTGAACTCTCCTGCTCAGTGGTCAGCTCTGGTCTTCATCTTACTGTCACCAGAGAAAGACCTGGACGTGTTTGAGCTAAAGAAATACCATGTTTCAGACTCTTCAGAGGAGGCTCTTCTGAGGCTGCTGCCAGTGGTCAAAGCCTCCAGCAAAGCTCTGTAAGTACAGAGATAGTTGAAAGTATTTATCACATTTCTGCTATATTTTCAACAGGAAAGAAAATAATGTACTATTATTTTGCTTCTTACTCTTATTCTCAGACTGAGTTGCTATAACTTCTCAGAGAGAAACCTTAAAGCTCTGTCCTCAGTTCTCAGCTCCCAGTCCTCTAGTCTGAGAGAGCTGGACTTGAGTAACAACAACCTGCTGGATTCAGGAGTGAAGCTGCTGTCTGCTTGACTGGAAAGTCCACACTGTACCCTGGAAACTCTCAGGTCAGATCAAGTTAGTTTGTCTGAAATTATTTGAAATATTTCTCTAAACTATCAGCTCCATGCTGTGTAAACAGCCAGTTTCATATTAAAATATATGAATAAAATATAATATTAAAAATGTGTTCATCAGGATTTCAAATTTCATAAGCCCCTTTTTGACCAGAAATTTTCAGGAACCATGGACCCAGAGGAACTCATCTCAGGAACTAAGCTAGGGTCCAACTCAGTGCGCATGCGCTGATCGTGCATGCAGCCTGTTACAGTCGCTCCTGTCTGTTTTCTTATTTTTTTCTTACTTTTTTCCTTTATTCCTTTATCATAACTTCTTATAGTGTAATTTCCCCCCAGGGATCAATAAAGTATTTCTGATTCTGATTTGGTGTGTTTCCACCGCATCGTAAGAGCCTTGTAGAACAGGCAAATTATACCCATGATGGCTTCAGAAACTTTTTACTCACAAGAAAACAACTCTGGGTCATTCTGTTGTTCCTTGTTTTGTGACTGATTGACTTAATGGATGAATGGTTATTTATTTCTACGTAGAACATAACCGACATGAAACAATTAGCAAATAAAGTTTTATTTCTCTTTTTCATTCACTTTGTCCTCTCTACTGCCGCTCTCCCTCCTTCACTCTCAGCTTGTTTGCGATCTCTCTTTTTTCCTCTTGCCCAACAAGTCATGAAGACAACAACAAAGCTTTACTTTGTACTTAACATTACACAACAGTAAATTTCGACCCCTTGTCCTGATATCAATACTACAGCACTTCCTTGTTTTATGTAAAAGCAGTACACAAGTTGAAGCAGCCACAGAGTCTGTGACCAATTACTGACGGTCAGCGCTGTAAACCCCGTAGCAGGGACTTTGTTAGCATCTGCAGCTATCATACGAGAGCTAAATATAGTCCCCGGTTCCTCCAGTCGAAACACAGAGTCAGTTCCTGAGTTCCTAAAAAGGTCCTTGGTCACCTGGGAAAGTTCCTGCTGTGGAAAAGCCCTCATAGTGTAGAAAAGCTTTGAATTGTCCAGAGGATATTTTTTTATTCAGCTCCATATACTGAACAGGAATACAAATGAACTTCTTCAGATACAAAGAAGCTCTAGCTTCATTTTCATCTTGTTTAGAGTAGAACAGCAAGGAATTTAGCCAGTGTGGAGAAGAAATTGTAGATAACCAAAATTGGCAACTCCTCACTGGTTACCAACTAGACAAAGTTGTTATTTCAGTTCACTGAGCAAATGTTTTATTTTATTTTTGCCTCAGTAATAAAATGCAGCTTTCGGATGGTAACTTAGTCTTAATCTATAAGATAATAACATTTTAACATTAATGACAGTTTAATTATTGTTGATTATTGTCTCTTCAGACAGAGTGGCTGTAACATCTCAGAGAGAAATCTTGAAGCTCTGTCTTCAGTTCTCGGCTCCCAGTCCTCTAGTCTGAGAGAGCTGGACCTGAGTAATAGCCTGCAGGATGCAGGAGTGAAGCTGCTGTCTGCTGGACTGGAGAGTCCACACTGTATGCTGGAAACTCTGAGGTCAGATCAAGTTACAGGATTTTTGATATTATTTCACATATTTCTCTCAGATCCACACAGTTTAAACAGCCTCTCTCGTATCAGCATTTTTTAATCTCACAAATGTTTCATCAGGATTTGAAATTTCACATTTTATAAATTCTTTACTGATTCAACCTCACCTACTGAACAGCACACAGATACGAAGTCTGGCTGATATAGGGAAACCCATTATGCTTTGATATGATGTGATTTAGAAATATACATGTCTATTTATTTATGAGTTAATCACAAGTAACTAAGGATTTTAGCCAGTGCTGAGAAGAGGTGGTTCAGTATATCACCAAACTGAGCTACTCTGCACTGGTTACCATTTACACTTCCAGTTTATATTTCACTTTCACTGGAAAATTTGGAGTGTTTTTGCGTTTGACTCTGTCTTATAAAGCAGTTTTGGTAGTTCCATGTGAGCTTAAGTGCAAGCTTAGAGACCTTTGTTCTTTCTGATTGTACTTTGGTCGAGACTCAACCTATAAGATAATCACATTTTAACATTAGTGACATTTTAATTGTTGTTTATTATTGTCTCTTCAGACTGAGTGGCTGTAACCTCTCAGAGAGAAGCTGTGAAGCTCTGTCCTCAGTTCTCAGCTCCCAGTCCTTTAGTCTGAGAGAGCTGGACCTGAGTAACAACAACCTGCAGGATTCAGGAGTGAAACTGTTTACTGCTGGGCTGAAGAGTCCACGCTGTACCCTGGAAATTCACAGGTCAGGATTTCATCAACCTGTTCAACTGATGACCACTTAAATCCTGATTTACTTTAATAAAATCTGTATGATTTTATACAGCGGGGGAAATAAGTATTATACAACATTTTTCTCAGTAAATATATTTCTGATGGGGCTATTGAAATTTTCACATACAAAGAAATCAAAACAAATAAGTCCATAAATGAAGTTATGTGTAATAAAGTGGAATGACACAGGGAAAAAGTATTGAACACGCTTGCTGAAATGTATTTAATACTTAGTAGAAAAGCCTTTGTTGGTAATGACAGCTTCAAGACGCCTCCTGTATGAAGGAACTAGTCGCATGCATTGCTCAGGTGTGATTTTTGCCCATTCTTCCAAACAATCTTCAAGGTTGCAGGGGCCTCTTCTATGAATTCTGATCTTCAGTTCTTTCCATAGATTTTCAATTGGATTCAAGTCGGGTGACTGACTGGGCCATTCTAGCAGATTTATTTTCTTTCTCTGAAACCAGTTGAGAGTTTCCTCGGCTGTGTGTTTGGGATCATTGTCTTGCTGAAATGTCCACCCTCGTTTCATCTTCAGCATCCTGGTAGATGGCAGCAGACTCTTATCAAGAATGTCTCGGTACATTTCTCCATTCGTCCTCCCTTCAATTATATGAAGTCTGCCAGTACCATATGCTGAAAAACAGCCCCACACCATGATGTTCCCACCTCCAAACTTTACTGTTGGTATGGTGTTTTTAGGGTGGTGTGCAGTGCCATTTCTCCTCCAAACAAGGTGTGTGCTATGACATCCAAAGAGTTCAGTTTTGCTCTCATCTGACCAGATTATATTCTCCCAGTATTTCATAGGCTTGTCCAAATGTTGTGCAGTAAACTTTAATTGAGCTTCAACATGCTTTTTCTTCAGCAATGGTGTCTTGCATGGTGAGCGTGCATAGAGGCCATGGCGGTTGAGTGCATTACTTATTGTTTTCTCTGAAACAACTGTACCTGCTAATTCCAGGTCTTTCTGAAGCTCTCCGCGAGTGGTCCTTGGTTCTTGGACAACTCTTCTGATTATTCTTTGGACTCCTCTGTCAGAAATCTTGTGAGGAGCACCTGGTCGTGGCCGGTTTATGCTGAAATGATGTTCCTTCCACTTCCGGATAATGACCCCAACGGTGCTCACTGGAACATTCAGAAGTTTAGAAATACATCTATAACCAATGCCATCAGTATGTTTTGCAACAATATGGTTGTGAAGGTCTTGAGAGAGCTCTTTGCTTTTACCCATCATGAGATGCTTCTTGTGTGACACCTTGGTAATGAGAAACCTTTTTATAGGCTATCAATTAGGACTAGCTGATATTAATTTACACTGATGGGGGCAGGACTGCTTCCTAAATACTGACAGATTTCAGCTGGTTTCTTGGCTTCCCATGCCTTTTTGCACCTCCTTTTCTTCTATATGTTTTGATTTCTTTGTATGTGTGGATTACTTGGGTTGTTACCGACATCTGGTGAAAATTTCATGTCAATAGCCCCATCAGAAATATATTTACTGAGAAAAATGTTGATGCGTTTCATACTTATTTCCCCCACTGTACTTTAGTGGCAGAACAGGAAGTGACCTCACCATATACCTGGGAACTCTTCTGATTGGCTCACAGTTTGAAACGTCTGCTCCTGAGTAAATGTGTGTGTGTTGCGTGCTGCGTTAAAAGGATTTGACTGTAAATCTCCTCCTCAGGTTCATTTTAATCTCCTCGCAGCTGCTGCTAAGAATACACACACACACACACACTACAGTTGTGTTATCACCACTTCAGAGGACATTATGTTGACTTGCATTAATTTCCTGGAGACTTACCTTAAACCAAGTTTTCACCCTGGCATCTGATGATTGACGTTATAGGGACTTGTGTTTTGTCCCCAAAAGGAAGGCGAGTTATGTCCCCACAATATGAGTAATACATGTCCACACACACACACACACCTGACCTTGACCTCTGACCTCAGTGTGACTTGTCATCATCCTGACTCAGGTTCAGCTCCTGAATATCAGCTGATCCTGAGCTTCAGAGGTCAGAGGTCGGGGTGAATGTTGGATGTATGAAGTTTCAGACTTTGACAGAAGAGACCAGAGTTCACATCCTGAGAAGAAGAGTAGAAGTACTCAGTGTAGAAATAGTCTGTTACAAGTACAAGTCCGGCATTCAAATAGTGAGTAAATATTGGCATCAAAATGTACTTAAAGTACCAAAAGTAAAAGTACTCATCATGCAGAATAATATATATTTTATTACTGGATAATAATTATTGATGCATTAATGTGTTCATCACTTTAAGTACCTCAAAGCTTATTTCTCCGTCCTCATGTGCGGAGTTCTTTGTCCTCCATGTTCCTCCTGTTCAAACCTCCACAGTTAATCTGAGTCTTCAGCAGTTCCACAGTCAGTCTAGCATCAGATTCTGGACTGGAACTGTAGAGGCATCACTTCATAGTCAGTGTGAACCGGAGGAATGATCGACTCTTTAAAGGCGATAAAAGGAGCTGCTGGGGGGCAAAACAAAAGACTGTTTCCTGTGTTACATTTGTATTAACCCAGTTAAGTGTGTGTGACTAATGTGGTGGTGACAAGTGAGAGTGGTTTAATAATAATAAACCAGTCATTCATGGTTTGTTATGCCCCCCCCACGGGACCTCCCAGGTGTCTCTCTGCGTCATGGCCTCTGTCCTTGGCCCTGAACTAACATCAGCAGTTAATCTGTTCCTCTGAGCTGATTAACTCTGTTTATCTGCTCAGCTGCTGTTAACCACCTGCACACACTGAAACACTATAAAACACTGTGAAACACTATAAAACACTGAAACACTATAAAACACAGTGAAACACTGTAAAACACTGAAACACTATAAAACACTGTGAAACACTATAAAACACTGAAACATTGTGAAAGACTATAAAACACTATAAAACTATGAAACACTGTGAAACACTGAAACACTATAAAGCACTGTGAAACACTGGGAAACATTGTGAAACACTGTGAAAGACTGTGAAACACTATAAAACACTGTGAAACACTGTGAAACACTGTGAAACACTATAAAACACTGTGAAACACTGGGAAACACTATAAAACTTTGTGAAACACTATAAAACACTGAAACATTGTGAAAGACTATAAAACACTGTATAACACTATAAAACACTGTAAAACATGGTAAAACACTATAAAACACTGTAAAACATGGTGAAAAACAGTGAAACATCGTGAAACACTAAAAAAATCTGTGAAACATAGTGAAACACTAAAACACTGAAACATGGTGAAACACAGTGAAACACTGTGAAGCACAGTGAAACATCGTGAAAAACTATAACACACTGTGAAACACGGTGAAACACGGTGAAACATTGTGAAACATTGTGAAACATGGTGAAACATAGTGAAACACTATAAAACATTGTGAAACTATAAAACACGGTGAAACATTGTGAAACACGGTGAAACATTGTGAAACACTGAAAAACTGTAAAACACTGTGAAACATTATAAAACACTGTGAAACACGGTGAAACATTGTGAAACACTGTGAAACACTATAAAACACTATAAAACACTGTCAAACACAGTGAAACATCGTAAAACACTGTGAAACACGGTGAAACATTGTGAAACAATATAAAACACGGTGAAACATTGTGAAACACTATAAAACACTGTGAAACACAGTGAAACACTATAAAACACTGTGAAACACTTGTGAAACACTATAAAACACAGTGAAACACTATAATACACTGAAACATTGTGAAACACTATAAAACACTTGAGAGACACTGTGAAACACGGTGAAACATAGTGAAACATTGTGAAACACTATAAAACAATGTGAAACACTGTAAAACAGTGTGAAACAAACACTGTGAAACACTATGAAACACGTGAAACACGTGAAACACACGTGAAACACTGTGAAACAATGCTCCTGACGGAGACCAGCACCTTGCATGGCAGCTCGGTCGCCATTGGTGTGTGAATGTGTGAGTGAATGGATGAATGAGACTTAGCTGTAAAGCTACACCTGTGAAACACTTGTGAAACAAACACTGAAACGCTGTGAAACACTGTAAGATGCTGTAAAAACACTAAAACACTGCAATGTACTGTAAAACAATGCAAGACGCTATATATACCTCTAAATATACCTGTATGAGCCTGTATGTAACAGTGTGTATCACTGTACTTACCTTTAAACATACCGGTGTATACACAGGTATATAGCTCTATATACCTGTGTATACCCGTGTACATACATGTATATACCTGTATACCTCTATATATGCCTGTGTATACACGTGTACATGCCTGTATACCTCTATATATACCTGTGTATACACATGTACATACCTTTATTCCTCTATATATATCCATGTATAAACAAGTACATACCTCTACCAATACCTGTGTATACACATGTACATACCTCTATATATACCTGTGTATACAAGTGTATATACCTCTGTATATATCAGTGTATACACGTGTATATACCTCTATATATACACACCTGTGTAAACACTCATATATACCTCTATATGTACCTGTGTGTAGACGTGTATATACCTCTACATATACCTATCTATACACGTGTATATACCTCCATATATACCTTGTGTTTACATGTCCAGAAACAGCTTCGATGAGTTTAATAAAAGATGAGTCAGACAGATTGGTGTCAGTCACAATCTCTTTATAGGTTTTATCATACACAGCAGAGCGACTACAAGCTCCAACCAACCCACAACAACTGGCTGAAAACATCACAACTTTCCATATCACAAAGGAAGAAAACAAATATTACAACCTGTAATGGAAAACTGAATTTCTCTTTAAACTGACCCTTTAATCACTATACAGCTGACTTTACCTCTGTAAAACTGAACACAGACCAGATCCACACACACTCTCTGATGCAGCTTCCTGTCTGTTAAGCTGAGTAAATACTAAATATTACTGCACATCAAAGCATGTGTTGGTTTGGCTGCAACTTTAGAGTAAAAAAACGTTCCTGTTTCAGTTTGAACCAGTATCGCTCTGACAGGGAACCAGACGGCCACAGCGGGACATTCTCAACCTGGACTCAGACTGCCAGGCTCAGTCCTGCTCAAGCACACTCCACCAATCACGTGCTTCAGGTTACAGATGTTAGCATTAACATTAGCTATCGTTCCTTTAACTGATGAGACTGAAGCTGTGATCTTTCACAAAGCCCAGTTCATCGACAAACCTTCAAAAACTCAACATGTGAAAGTAAATAATTAAAAGTCAGAAGTTGTGACGTAAAAACAAAACAATTAAAATTAAAAAGACGATCAAGTAAGGGTTAATTTAAGAAGCCACAAGAATCTTCCGCACTCCGTGTATACCTGTATATACCTGTATGTTTGGCCGTCTATTTCCATGTCAACCAACTGTATCAGAGGTCAGGTGGCGACCGCAAAGACCAGAGTCCGACCGATACTCGATGTCTGAAACAAATACCAAAAAGCTGATAATGGAACATTCATTGATGTTTGGCAAGAATCCCTCAAATGTATAAAATATATTCTGTTTATGCACTGCGCTCTCTGCTGGACAAACTGCGGAATTGCAACAGTTTCTAAACAATCTCAGACATGTTTGATATCTGAGTGACTAGCTGATCACCAGATCAGAGATCAGTGGTGTGGTGTATCGGTCGGGCTCTAGTAAAGACTGGCTTCTTCCAGGCCTGATGGTGTCTGACAGGAAGCATTAATGATGGGGGATGGGGTGGTGGTGGTGGTGGGGGGGGGGTTAATTTAATATTTGTTTATAATTTTTAATCCCAACCCAGATGTTTTATTTACAGCAGCAGGTTTCTGTTCCTCCTGTTTAAAAATAAACTCTGTTCAACATATTTACAGAATGGAAAACATTCACAGTAAGTTTAAATGACTTGTTCACTTTGAACACGTGTGTATGTGTGTGTGTGTGTGTGTGTGTGTGTGTGTGTGTGTGTGTGTGTGTAGTATTCATGTTGTAGCATTTTAACACATGTACGATGGCGTATGTACAGATGGTGGAGAAGACCTCTCCTCTCTCACTCCCTGTTTTCTGGGGGAGAGGCTGCAGCTGGGAAGGGGGTGGGGGTGGGGGGGTGAGACCTCAGTCCTTTGTGGTGGGCAGGACACTCAGGTGGCAGCCTCCTGTGCGTCCCCACCCTCATCCACCTGGTTGGTCTTCCCCAGCGTCTTCAGCTTGGAGAGCATCTCACTGAACGTCTCCTTCACACCTTTCTCCAGCAGCCAGCCGTCGCTCTCACACTCTGGGTTCTCCGGGTCCTCCATCGTCTCCAGAGCCGTGCTGAGGTACTTCAAGCCTGCCATGTCCACCGACTGACACACACACACACACACACACACACACACACACACACACACACACACACACACACACACACAGGGTTAGTATATCATCATCATCATATCATCATTGTGCTGGCTTTTTTCTTTTGGGTGAAGCTGTTGGGGCATTAGCACTCCAGGCCAGCAGGGGGCGACAACATAGTAATGTTGTGTAACATAAGGCGTCTCTACACATAGTTAATGTGTTTGAATGTTGGGAGGATCAAGATGATCCATAAACAGCTACAGACTTCATCACGTCCAGCTGCAGCCCCCCACAGACTGCCTCAGGCCGATAGCTTAGCTTAGCCACTAAACTGTCACCCACCGGGTACCACCACAGTGTAGTAGTAACCAGGTTCCTGTTCACTGATTCAGGAAGTCCTGGTGTAGTAGATTAACGGCTGCTTCCCCAGTTGGAAAAACAATGACCAATCAGAGCTTTGTAGGCGGGATTAACAACGAGGCTGCTCACAGAAATAAAGTCAAATCAAAGTGTTTTCTGATGTGACATCAGACTGTTGTCCAATAAACCTCCATAAAGTTTGTTTAGTGAAAGCATTCTGCTCCATATGACGTTAAAGCAGGTTCATCCCTGACGTCAGGTTGGATCTCCACACTACGTCATTCTTCTTCGTCAGGATTTTATTATCATTTTAAAAACATACACAACTGTTTAATATCTTGAGCTGAGGTCAGTGAGATCAATCATTCTACTTAACATCTAAATATTTTCAAATAAATAATATATTATATATTATTATTGTTATAATATTACTGACATTAGTAATTATTAAATATGTACTCAGTAGTAAATTACATTGTAGTACATTTAAACACGCTCTTAAAGTTATTACCAACTTATTCTCTTCCCTCACACTCATATTTGTCTCAGGTCAAGTACCCAGTAAGTATTTTATATATATATATAATACTCCATGTGTACTAAATTACTCAATGGTAATTGGTGTTGCTGCTTATTCTTTATGTGCTGTTTGTTTTATAATGTTCAATAAAAAGTTGATCACATGAGAACTGGTTGAGTTTTGTTTTACAGGTTTGTTGAGGCCTGAGAGGAAGCTCTGCCTGAGAAGATGATGTCAAGGGAAACAGAGTCCCACGAATCTTCATGTATTCGTAAAGAAGTTGGTTGGTTTGATTTGTTATGACCTTTTTTTATGTGGAGAAGGCTTCTGTTTGGTCCAGTGAGATGTGTTCTTCTAAACTGAATTCAGTGAAGAGAATAAAACAGATCTGAGACCAGCAGCAGCATCAGTAAAGTTCCTACAAACAGAGTGATTGAGTTCAGGATGTTGTTTTTAAATCCGCCGCCTGTCATGAATCTTCAGGTCAAACTTGTTGTTTTGACCCACTTAACGAATCGCTTTTCACTCTCAGGAACTGTCCCTCATCCTGATCTTCCCAGAATGCAACCTGTTGCTGCTGCGGGCAGATTAACCCCCCCAGAATAGTTCCTGATCCTCGGTGAGCCTGACCACCGCTCGGCATCTTAATACACCCAAAGTAATAAGCAGCCTGAGTCACAGCAACAGGAATCAAAAACATATGTATGTATGTAGTAAACAAAAAAGTGTTAAACAAACCAGAATATGTTTTATATTTTAGATTCTTCAAAGTAGCCACCTTTTGCTTTGATGACAGCTTTGCACACTCTTGGCATTCTCTCAATCAGCTTCATGAGGCAGTCACCTGGAAATGTATTTTAGAAATATATTTTAGACTGGTAGTTTCCAAATTCCATGAAGTGGTCACATTTCACAAATTTTGAAATGGATGGCATTTTAAAAACAGCATTTTTGCATATGGAGTCAGGTGTGTGCAGCCTGCAGAGCTGAGTCTGCTTTTGTTTGTGATGAAGCAGCTCCTTCAGCGATAACGCTAATCACTTGCTAATCAATTATGCTGTTAACCTGGTGCATTTAAGGTTGCTTCGGTTAATTTACTGCAGGTGTGCTGCGATTATCTTGTTTTAAATCAGAAGATTAAGAACAGAACATATCCTGCGTTCACCTCCAGGAGAAAGCCCTGAGGTTAAAAACAGCAGCGGTAGATTTAGCTCGGAGGTTTCACCTTGTTAGCTCATTTTCTGCAACAATAAACAGCTTTTAAATTTTGTTTGTGATGAAGCAGCTCCTGTTCTTTCCTGAAAGCACCATACCTTCCAATAGCCCTGCCCCCCAGTCCTCCTGTCCAATCAAATGCTTTCACTACAGCCATCTACACATGACTAGGAGGCGTGAGTGCAGAGGCAACGTGTTGTGAAGGTTTAAGCCATCAACAAGTTTTAAATGGCAGGAAAACAGAAATGTGAAGTCTCGTAAAAAGTGTTTGTGAATTCAGTATTTCAGTTGAACACAAATAGGAAAGGTAAGAACCCAAGAATCAGCAAGAGTTTGGGTGAACTTGCACCTTTTTTGTTGTCAGGCTTTCATCTCATTGGCTGTTTATTAAATGGCTGACCATCAAAGATAGAGCTGAAACTCACTGAACAGGTAGAAGTGAGGTTCCTCTCACTAAATGAGCTGTTTGCCACAGAGAAAATGGCATCCCAAAATATGAGTGCAGAGGACGTTATAGACTCGAATATTCAGCCGTGTTATGGCCAAAGAAATGCAGCGGAGAGGCCAAGGCTGCAGCTGCATCAGCCGTGCAGAGGAACGAGACCTGCAGGGACCAACCCGAGCCTCCGACAGCAAACAGTGACTGCTGGTCCTCCACAACAGAAACTGAATCATCCTGCTGCAATGAAGTTCAGCAGGGGCAGTTTTTGTTGGATGCTGTCACTGAGAACAACCCCGGGAGCCCGTGTGTGCGTTAATATGCTGGAAAGTTTTACTTCAAACTTGGACAGAGGTGTGATGGAGACCTTCTTCAGGATCCCGAAGATAAACTGGAAAAGACAGCCAAGACCAGCAGGGCCGAGAGGCCAGGTGACCACTGAGTGAGTATCTTTGTCACCTAATGCTGTATTTTGGCCAACAAAGTAAAGCTATAGGCTAGTGTGCTACTTCCACTGGCTGGAGTGATGCTGCAACAAACTCCACTGATTCAAATCTCACCAATCTTCAACCAACTGTCTGTTGGATTTAAAGGAACAGTTCAACATTTAGTGAAATCTTCTTCTTCTCTTCCTCTCTGAGAGTCAGATGTTCAGATTGATGCCACTCTCATGTCAGTACGGTTAATATGACGCTACATCCAGGCTAGCTGTTTACCCCTGCTTCCAGTCTTTATGCTAAGCTAAGTTAACCAGCTGCTGGATGTCATCAATCTGAACATCTGACTCTCAGAGAGAAAGAAAAGAAGATTTCACTAAATGTTGAACTGTTCCTTTAAGTGATGGTGTGGCACAGGCTGGATGCTGATTGGCTGAAGCCGGTTGTGGGCGGACCCTTACCTCCAGGATGATGGTGGCGATGATGAGCGCTCCAATGCTATTCATCATGCCACTGAAGTAGGAGAAGAGGGCCTCGCGGCAGCCCCGAGTCCAGATGTTGAGCTCCTCTATGCGGTGGTCGTAGTCGTAGTGGGCGGAGTTATTGGTCAGGTGATGCTGGATGCAGGGCCGAGGGGACCCAGGGTTACAGCAGCTGAACGGGACGCTGTCCATCAGGTACTTCCCCTCTACGTTACTAAGGACACGACTGCAGGACAAAGACAGTCAGAGTTAATGTTTTCTGGACTCCACTGGAAGGTCAAAGGTCATCCATCCGGGTCCCTCAGGCAGGGCCTATGTGACTGTTCACATTTCTTGTTGGAAAGTCAATCAAACGACTACAAAGAGATGCTTTATGGTCATTTGCTTGACTTTCCAACAAGAAATGTCTTAATCAGGAGCTCTGTTTGAAGGTTTCAATAAACTTTCAATAACTTTGGTGACCCCTTGGCCTTTCCTTTAGCACCACCGTCAGGACTAAACATTATATATGGTAGTTTTTAAAAATTTCTTTGGTTCTGAATGGAAACACAAACAGACTAAAGGCTAATTTACAGCAGCGTTTAAAACAGCCTATTTGCTTGTGGTGGTGAAGTTAATCAATTCAACTTTGGTGAATTTGTGAACAGTTAAACAGAACTGAGCCCCATCTGACTTCAGGAGGTCAAAGGTTAGTTCTGCTGACAAAGGAGAGCAATAAACAACAGTATCATCAGCATAAGATGATACAATTCTTTGATAAATAGTCAGATTATTTACGTGCATGGAAAAGAGTAACAGTCCTAGTATAGAACCCTGAGGAATGCCCTTTAATACGAGGAGGGACAAAGAGGAAGACCAGCTGATAGTCAGACTGAAAGTTCACTTTGTTTTTTTCTTTATCAAAACTTTAAAATGGTCTCTTTAACAGTGAAATCAGTTCATTTCAGTAGAATCTATACGATTCACTGATGGGTGAACTTTGACCAGCAAATTCTCCATGTCGACCAATGACAAGCCGTCCTGACAGAGCTGAGCTTTGAGTGGACGGAGAGCCCGAGAGTCTAAAATGGGGTAAGCTATTGTAGCTTATTAGCTAACAGTTTTATTGAAGCTCCCCTTGTTGGGGTACAAACTGCTCCACGACAGAGACCTGGTTTACACACAGTCAGACACAGGAGGACGTGCAGGTACAGCTTTTAATAAACTGTGAAGTCTTATTGTCCTGTTAGCATCCAAGCTAACTAGCCAGCTAGCGTGGAGAGCTATTGTGGCTGACTAGTGTGACCATGCTCCCGCCAGGCTAGTGTTAGCGGTGACTCCAGCAGCTCACCAACTTTAACTTGTTAGTTGTCACTATGTCACCAAGACCCCAGGACCAAATGTTTCATGTGGATTCACTTTTCTGTGCCACTTTCTGGTCTAACTAGGGTTTAACAGTCTGTTAGTGCCCCTGGACAAACATCCTGGTGATGTATCTGTTCTTCGAGATTGAACAGGACAAACATGTTTGTCCTGAGGGTGGCGCTGCAGGGAAGACCAGTCATTAAAATCGAAGATTTTTCTTGTGAAATATGAAAATGTAGAAATGTTGTTCAGTTGGTGACGATGCTTCAGAGAGTAAACCCTCCTGAAAAGTTGGATAATCTTCAGAGAATCAGCACTTTACTGGTAATGGGGCGGGGCCTGAGACTGACTGACAGGAACAGGCAGTGGGCGTGGCCTGTGGCTGACAGGAGGTTGAAATTGGATGATGTGAAATAATCATCTCAGAGGGAGAGAGCGTAATATCTCTTAAGTGCATTAACACAGGAACACAACATGGAAACACGCAAGCACGCATCTCCATCACGCTTCAGACCTGCAACGCCAGCTGGTGATATATTGATAATCAATCGTGATTATTGATCACATCAGATGTGTTCTGCTGTCCCCTCCTATGTTTGTAATGATCACATCTCTCAAGCCTCTCTGGTGAGAGAATGGTTTGGTTTAACCTTGTCATGTTAGCGGGCGTGTGAGCTGCAGCGAGGTGGAAATCAGATCCTGACAGATTAAAGACTTAAGGAGGAGAAGCTGGTACATCGACCTCATGCACGGTAACTTTTACCTCCTTAATTCCCTCATTTATCCTCCACTGACCCTCTTTAACAAAACTCTCTCTGTCGGCCTGCTGAGCTCTGTTCAAGTGTGATTCAGCTGAAAAACACACCTGACTGTGACGATGATAAACTCTTTAGGAAATGTTGGAGATTTGAATCAGGCTTTTCTCGTTAGGAAGCTTAGAGATGATCCGAGTTTGTGCTCTCGATGACCTCAAGAGACAAAAATGAGCCACAATACAGAGAAACGAGACTGAAGACCAAAGTGAACTTCAAAGTTCAAAATAAAATAAAAAGTATGGGATGTCCTGCAGAATTAAACATCCTGGTCAGAGCTTAGTTTTCTGAGATAGAAAACACAGAATCACAACATGAGAAGCTCTGAAGAAACTGACACCACATGATGGATTCAGTTTGAGGTTGATAATAAACTGACGATGATCAAGATTTCTGCCAGTGAACTAACTGATGAACAGTTTAACTGTTTCAGCTGTAACTGAGTGAAGGGTGCTGTACTCGGTCTGTGTACTCACTCTTTGACCTGGTCGTTGCTCATGTCCAGGTAGCGATTGCTGATCCACTGCACCTCGAACCAGTCCCTGAAGTTGTTGTTGCCGCAGCAGCGGAACTCGATCTGCGTCATGTCCAGAGTCCTCTTCATGAAGCAGCGTCCCGGCGTGTCCGTGTCCTTGTAGAACTTGATGCTGTTCTTCAGGCCCTCGGCCAGCGTCAGGTACACAGCGAACTGCATGAGGAAGCAGAGCAGCGCCGTCAGCAGCAGCAGCGCGTTGAAGCCGCAGCACAGCAGCAGGTACGACTTCAGCATCGGCTTCCACTTGGCGAACTTGACTGGGTCCAAAGAGTCGTGGCACACCTTTCCTCCGAAGGCGTTGACCCCGCAGGCCAACAAGCCCACCAGGATCAGCAGGTTGGGCACTAAATGGCTCTCGTTGTTGTCCATCATCTCGCTTCTCTTCCGCAACTCGATCTTGAAGAAGATGCCGAGGCTGAAGATGAGGATCCCCACGATGACCGAGAGCCAGTAGATCATCCACAGACCCTGAGCCAGCTTCACCCGCTTCTGCAGGTTGAACTTCACCGGCATGAACGGCATTTTAAGCTCTCAGTGGGATCGGAACACTCAACTGAAATCAACAATCACTAAACGTCAGGTATCAAGAAGAAAACAGTTCGAGAATCAGTTTCAGAGTTTTAATCCGTTCCAGAAAGAAGCAGCTGAACGCGACTCGGCCAGAACTCCTGGTTTCAGACCCATAATGCCGAGCTGCAGGTCAGGAGGACAGTCCATGCTGCTGGGGGGGCGGAGGGGTCTGCCATTAAATCACAACCAAATATTCACATAAAACCCGTCAGCTCAGCACTCAGCTCTGATATTTTCCTGCAGAAGAAAGCGTCGAGGTGTGAATGTGAGCGAACTGCGACTTGTCATCCTAAACCTCCGATCAGCTCTGATCCCATTAACAGCAGATCAGCTGCTGCCTCTAATCCTCCTTCTTACTGCTAATTGGTTTGATGTTAAGCAGCAGCTTCCTCCTTGCAGCCGGTTCACTTCTGCTGACAGCAGAAGCTCACCTGTCGCACCGCCCTGCAGGTGCTCCTCAGTGACAGGAAGCACGAGAACTGATCAAGTGATGACGAAGAAACTAGAAACTCCCTGTAGCGAGGCTGACAGAGGCAGCGCTGTGAAAGAAGTAAAGGGTGTTACCATGGCAACAGACTGGGGGGGGGGGGGGGGGGGGGTGACTGTGTTAATGATGAACTCATGAACAGGTGAGAGATTTAAAAGAAGACGAAAAACTACTACCGGACCAACCTGAGAACTACCAATACTCCCACAATCCAGGAGGTGGGCAGATGCAGTTTCAGTTCTTCAAGAACTCATACAAGAATAAAGAAACTGACTTTGTAATGCAAAATCGAATATATACACTAATTGATATGTGATGTTTAATTTCTCCTTCATGGAGAATGTGAAGCTTTGGAACAACATCCTGATTTTGATGCTGCTACAACAGGAGTTAACCTAACTAATTGAACGTATTCACTAATCCAGATAAGATAAAGATGAGATGTGTGGTCTCTTTGTTTACCTAATGACACAGGAAATGTGAATATGCATTTATATATACAAATTGTTTGATCATAGCTTGTAATGAAAGCTAAAGAAATGTATGTTAAAATACTCAAAATTTCTCATCCCCCCAGAGTGCAGGTGTGACTGCTAGCCCCCCTCTTCTGCATGACCCCCTCCTCTGTTCAGAGATAAGGAACCAACATGTGTTGATTTTAGTTTACTATACCCATATATAGATACACATATACAGGTAGAGATCTATATACATCTCTCCCTTTTGGGTCCCTCTGGGCTCTTCCCTCTGATATGCTTGTTACCATGACAACCCGACTCTTAACGCCCTGACCTCTTACTCTTGACTCTTACGCTGACTCAGTGAACCGCACTGAAGTCCAGCCAACTTTGAAAAGAAGAACTTTCTGAATGACGTCTAAATTCTAACACAACTGTTAGAAGTGAAGAAACTCTGAATCCTTCACACCCAACCAAGTGGGGGTGTCTGAAGATGTTATCATCCAGCTGCCTGCTGAGAGAGGAAATCCCGGTTCAAGCCGAACCGCCACGTGGGAACGAGCACAGGCGAAGATGTCCGATCGAGCCCCAGAAAGCTGGCCCACAGAGAAACGATGTGCGTCTCCCCCCTCCCTTCACTGACCATGTGAACCACCAGGTGAAACTTTCCTTTTCCTGTGATGGTGGGGTCGATGCTGTAGATTAGTAAACCGAATGCAGCGTTAGCTCAGGAATAAGACCTCCCGTCAACACAATCACGATAAAGAACCGTGACATACTGCCCTCTGCTTCCCAGTGAGCTCTCAGCTGCTGACCGGTGCATTCAGGTCATTTCACCGGTCAGTTTTAAAGTCATCCACTTAGTGGTTTCCCGTGTTTACCCAAATTTAATACAACTTTCCAAAATAATCCTTCACTGTGTCATCCGGTGTAAAATGGTCCTCATTTCACGCATTAATTGTGTTTGGTTGTATTCATGATTGAATTATTAATGGCTCGTCGCTGCATGCTTGATATTGATTCATGGTTGCATTTATTCATGTATTTGTATGTTTAGTAGTTGCAGTTGTGTGTTTATAGTTAGTAGTTTAATAAATATTTCATTTATAAACTGATCACGTGGTTTGTGTGTATGAAGTATTACGGTCACTGAACACGAGTCAAGAACTCCGTAGCAACCTTTTAGACTGACACTGAATTAAGTGATTTGCTGTCATTTTCCCTTTTTAAGGTGGTGCCCCGTATTAAAATATAAATATTGATTATTTCTGATAGTAGAAGTTGAGGGCCATCCCTCCACTTCAGGTTGTACTAATTTGAATTTAGGCCATCCTTTTAGTGTTGCCTTAAACAGGAAACCTACTATTGCTCAACCTCCTCAGAGGACCCGAACCCTTAAGACTGATCTGTCCTCCAGCGCCACCGTCAGGATAAACTGATTAAACTCTGAGAAGAAATGGAGCTGAAAAATAAAGTCCCTTTTAAAGTTTTTATTGGTTTTGTTATTCTTATACAATATTGTACATTTACTCATTTATACAAGAATTCACATATAAACAAGTCAGCTGTGATAAATGATGCAGTGTGAGGAGGCGACATGCCGTTTTTATTCAAACGTGAAAACAAAGACTGACAATAAACTCAAAGTTTTTCACTTACTTAAAACAATTTTTACAAACTAATAAATAAATAAATAACTGAAGGAGATTTCTGTGTTTCGATCTGATTACCGTGTTTCTGTTCCGCAAAGCCATAAGAAACAACATTCAGCTCATTTTAACAGGAAGTGACACCACACAGCTCACATGACCCACAAAGTATGTTAAATAAAAAGTTAAAACTAAAATAATATCTGATATCAGCCTTTCGTTCTTAATCAGTACGTACTTCTGATATGTGCTTTGATATGTTGTCAAACTGATCAATACGGCGACCTCCAGCTCTAATAAGACACAAAGAAGATATTATACATATGATTATTATTATTATTATTATTCCTGTTTTCATTGATCATTCATGATGCTTTAAATGTTTCACTCTGGGAATCTGTTGTCATAGAAACGCTCAGAATCAAGGAGATTAAATTCAGCTGCTACAGGAAGAGACTTCACAATAAAAGACTTCACAGTCTGTTTCTGTTCTTACTGCATGTTGTTGCCTCATTTTAATCAATTGTATATAATAATAATAATAATCAAATATATAATTAATGAAATACTAAATGATTTCTCTCAGCCAATCATTCTAAATCTGTTACAGATGACTGACGAGTTGCTGCTTCCTCATCCTGTTTTTAATGTTTCTTTAATGAAACCTTTGAGTGCGACTGAATACAGAAACTTACTTAGTGTTCCGTCTCTAAATACTACAATATCCATGAGCCTCTGCAGCTGTTGCTGGCAGGGAACTGATTTAAACAGCTGGATGTTTCATCAATTGAATCTTTATCTTCAGCTTACCGTTAATGTGAAGCTCTGATTGGCTGTTGACCAAGACAGTTTTTATGACTTTGTATCAAAGAAGCAGGTATCTTCTAACACAGTTCATCACACCTGTTGAACACACCTATTGAATCTCTGAACGAATCAGAAATGTGGGGTCGGTGATCTGGACCTCTGAAACAGGCTTGTTTTTCCCCTCATGCTGAGAAAAAAAAAGAGAGGTTTAAATTTATTATAAATTAAAGATAAAACAGCTTGACCTGTCAATCAACCTGTGAGTGACAGCAGCAGGTGGATGGGGCTTCACTTTGGTTTACTCAATCATTTCCTGTCGTGTTCCTGCAGAACTTCATATGGATTTTTAAAGATTCACAGAAAGTCAAAAAATCTCCCAAAACAAAATTTCAAATCTGAAAAAAACTTCCAATTAAAAAACTATAAAAAATGACGTTTTCTAACTTCCCGTCTGTGTGAGCAGGAGATGAAAGGGTGGAGTCACTTATATTGCCTCTCTCTGATAGGTCAGAGGTCAAAGGTCAGGAGCCTCCATGAAACAAAAACCAAAAGCCAAAATTCCTGAAAAAAATCCCTGAAAGCTGATCTGAGCTCAGTGCTGGGCTGCTGGAAGCCGGTTGGTTGAGAGGAAGGAGTTGTTATTAAAAAGAGGCGGGGCAAACGCTGAGAGCCAATCGCCGGCCGTCTTACTAAGCGTGTAAGGGCGGAGCCGAACATCACAGATGCTGCCAGTCGATGGCGACCAGCGTCTGATTGGCCTCCTGAGCATGACCGATGACCTCAGCGATGCCGTGCTGACGCCACAGGCGCTCGATCTTCCTGTAACGCTCCGCACACAGGTGGAGGGGGTTCCCCCGCCTGCAGGGACACACACAAATAAACAAATACACAAACACACAACCAACAAGTAAATAAATACGTGTGTGTGTGTGTACACCTACTTGAGGCCCTGGTCCGTCTCTCCATAGTCGTCCAGGTATGGAGGAGGATAGAAACAGCCCTTTGTTTTACCTGCTACAAACAACACCTGACTCTCTCTGACCCTACACACACACACACACACACACACACACACACACACACACACACACACACACACACACACACACACACACACACAGTACGTGATCATGACCAACAGTCTGCAGTCAGGCTGTCCTGTTCTGTAGTAGAAAGTTTATATTGGGTTGTATTGATGTGGTGCTTCTGAGTATGAGGATGAACTTTACAGTGAATTCTTAAAAACACAGTTATTTACAGGGGTGTGATGAACATGAACATTTGAACAGGTGTGTGATGTACACGAACATGTGTACAGGTACATGAACATGTGTACAGGTGTGTGATGTACATGGACATGTGTACAATGTACATGAACATGTGTATGATGTACATGAACATGTGTACAGGTGTGTGATGTACATGGACATGTGTACAGGTGTATAATGTACATGAACATTTGAAAAGGTGTGTAATGAATAGGTAAGGTTGGTTCAAATTTGAAAGTGGACAGAAAAATATACTTGATTACCCACAGTTGAAGTACCCACAGTAGCAGTAGTATTACAGTAGTATTAGAGTACAGGTGTGTTACCTGAGGAAGAGGCCGAGGCCGGCTCCACAGGTGAGGGTGTGGGCGGTGCAGGCTCCTACATCCTCTCCGTCCACCTCCGTCTGACAGCAGTAACTCTGAGAACACAACATGGAGCCGCAGACCAGACACAGAGTGGGAGCTCGAGACTTATCACCTCCTGACCGCGGACACCTGCACAGGTAACACAACACACACACACACACATATACATATATATATATATATATATATATATACATATATATTGTATATAGTGTGTATAGCATGTACAGAGTGTGTATAGCATGTATATAGTGTGTGTATAGTGTATATCATGTGTGTATATAGTGTGTATATAGTGTGTGTATAGTGTGTATACTGTGTGTATAATGTATATAGTGTGTGTATATAGTGTGTGTATAGTGTGTATATAGCGTGTGTATACTGTGTGTATAGTGTGAAAGCCCGACAGAGGATGTACTTCCTGAGGCAGCTGAGGAAGTTTAACCTGCCACCATCAGACCACGTCAAATCCCTTGTAATGTATGTTACTTGGCAATAAACAGTTTCTGATTTACCTGACAAACTCTCACTGACACCCCCCCGAACACTACCACAAGCTATACGTTATATTAACGTACATCACCCCTGTCCCCACTGCGTTACATTAACGCACTCACCCCCTACTGGACACTTTATCTGGACACTTTACTTTACTTTATTCTGGTCACTGCACTGTTTGTTATTTATCTTATCTTATTTTTATTTTTATTCTTATTGTTATTTTAGCTTTTATATTCTACTTATTTGTTATCAAAACAATAGCACCTTCAGACCACAGCAAATTCCTTGTAATGTATGTTACTTGGCAATAAACAGTTTCTGATTCTGATTCTGATTCTGATATAGTGTGTGTGTATAGTGTGTGTATAGTGTGTTTATAGTGTGTTTACAGTGTGTATATAGTGTGTATATAGTGTGTTTAAAGTGTGTGTATAGTGTGTTTATAGTGCGCATAGTTCGTATATAGTGCGTATAGTGTATGTAGTGCGTATTTCGTGTATGTAGTGCGTATTTCGTGTGTATAGTGCGTATATAGTGTGTGTATAGTGCGTACTGACGTGAAGCTGGACGCCTGGTTTATCAGGATGCTGTAATCTTCTGGCAGTTCGATAAGTCGGTTCGACTCTCTGGGGAACCTGATTATGACTCCGCCCCCCTGCAGTATCTGTCTCACACCTGGATGACAACACCACCTGTACCCCCCCCCCCCCCCCCGACACACACATACACACACAGACAGACAGACAGAAACACTCAGTAGGTGAGTCTTAACACATGGTTAAAGTTGTGAAACGTCTGCAGTTTGGTTCAGTTTAGGCACCAAGATTAGTTTTTCAACGTTGACTTATCTTTTTAACCCAAACCATTGTCTTCTCCTAACCCTAACCAAGTAGTATGGCTGCCTAAACTAACCAAACTGACTGAAAGCTGAAAATAAGTCAACTAAGTCTAAAAAGTGTCACAATTGCCTCATAGAGAAATTGAACCTTAATCTCCTGGATGAGTCCTGTGTTTGACCCATTCACCCACCAAAACCGTCTTCCCTCATTGACTTTGATGCTCTTTATACTACGTCAGACTTAGACTTTTTAGACTTAGACTTTATTAATCCCACAGTGGGGAAATTTACAAGCAGCAGCAAAGACAGAAAGGTGCAGAAACACACAGCAGACAAGCACTGTGTCAATAAGAATTAGAAGTATTTTTTTAAAAAGAAAAACAATATACAAATAATAAATAGATATAAAAAATATGGGGGACAAAAATAAATATATACACGGAAAATATAAAGTATGTACAAAGATTTATGTGCAGTTAAACAGTCTTATAGCCGCAGGAACGTCAGCTGTCTGGCAGAAAGGAAAGCCTTGAAGGCAAACTTCTCCCATGTGCACATGCCGTCTCCTCCTCCAGCATCTCCACGTAGCTAGCTGAACAATAGGTGGTGGCATTTTCTCTGTATTAATCTGGCTATATGTATACATCTTTCATTCCGGATTTCCGATACCTACATCGCCCCCCACCTCAGGCATTCATCGTCTCATCAGAAGCACAGTTAGCACTACAGCTTGGGTTGGAGGGTTTAGATGGACTTTTTAATCAGGTTATAAACTGTACTTTTGTTTGTGTGTTACCTGTGTGTGTGTGTGTTACCTGTGTATAAGCGGCTCCAGCAGCGTGTTTTGGCTCTGGTGGAGCTGCAGTATGTTGGAGGGCAGACTGAGGTAGCTGCACAGCGCCTCCCACTGACCAGGACCTGCAACTACACACACACACACACACACACACACACACAGATCACATTCTGTGCAACACAAACTGTGTAAAAGACGTAAATGTAAACTAACTATTTCTAGGAACATATATTCCCACAGTTAGTCTCTGAGGATGTTTCCAGGACGAGTTCAACCTGCTGCTGCTGTTCTGGTCAATGACTATTTATTGAGTTTGATGGAGAGCAGGAACACCTGGATCACATTCACAGCTGCAGCTGTTCTCTGAACTCCTTCTCTTCTTGCTGCTTCAAACACTAAACATTTTAAACTTCTTGTTCCATGAACATGTTATTGTAAACAGGTTTTATATTATAGCACTGGACCCGTCAATCACTGAAGACCTGTATGTATTAGTGTGTGTAGTGTGTGTGTAGTTACCCAGCAGGTCAGCAGGCGGTGCTGTAGAGTTCAGGTAGTGGAAGAAAAGGGCGGCAGTTCGAAGGAAAGGCAGGACGCCAACTTTAACACAACGAAACAGCTGCCACCCAGAGGTCACTTCAGGTAACACACTGATCCCCACACACAGACACAAGCAAACACACACAAACTGGTATTGAACAAAACTGAGCTGTTGAGAGTACCCAAAAGTGACACAGGAGATAAATAAATAAATGATATCTTAAACATAAATAAATAAATCATTTGGCCAAAATAGGTCAATAAATAAAGTATTATTAGTTTTATTATCTTTTTCTGTTCCACTTGAATTATTTCTACATTTATTCCTTACCACATTTATTTGTTTGTTTATTTATTTATGTATTTGTTTGTTTATATATAAATATAAAGAAATGAATATATATAATATTCTTCGTTTATATCTTACCCATTCATTTTTATGTCTGTCTGTCTGTCTGTCTGTCTGTGTCTGTGTGTGTGTGTGTGTGTGTGTGTGTGTGTGTGTGTGTGTGTGTGTGTGTGTGTGTGTGTGTGTGCTGACCTGCCCAGGTGTTTCCTCAGGGTGTTGTAGAGCTGACACGTGAGCTCCTCCTCCTCTGATCCCCCACTGTCCTGATCCATACACACCTCCTCTAAAGACAGACAGGTGAGAGACAGACAGGTGAGAGACAGACAGACAGGGTGTGTGTGTGTGTTTTGTTAGTATTTTTTTGTGTTTGTGTGAGTCACCTGTGGTGGAGGTGAGCAGGATCTGAACCAGGTGAGCCACAGTGACCAGGTGAAGAAGGTGGAGATGGGCCGAGTCTACCACCCTCCGTCCTGATTGGTCCAAACTGTGAACTGAGCTGTAGGACAACACAATGTAAACCTGCAGAGAGAGAAATACACAGACAGTTAACCAGAGTCAAACTGGATTTACACTGGATTCACATTGAAAGTTAACTCGATTAAACTAGATTTACACTGACCATTAACTGGGTTTAAACTGGATTCACATAGAGTAAACTGGATTTACACAGAAAACAAACTGGATTTAAATTTGACTGGACACAAACGTTATCAAAATTTGATTTGAACTGGATTGAAAGTGAATGTTAGTTGGTTATGGACGGAGTTAACTGGATAACCCGGATTGAAACTAAAAGTCAACTGAATTTAAACCGGATGCAAACTGGACATGAAGTGATGAAACTCACCAGCAAATGAAACATGTCGATGTCGAGGATACATGGAGTGTTTTCTACCTGAGAGTCTGGAACCAGGGCTACAACATACAATACACACAAAACACACACAATCATATACAACTGTAAATCACTGTGAGCAGTCTGATGAAGTGTGTGTGAGTGTGTGTACCTCTGAGCTGTCTGATGAAGTGTGTGTGTGTGAGTGTACCTGCGAGCAGTCTGATGAAGTGTGTGTGAGCTGTTGTTAGGGGAGCTGCAGTCCAACAGGATGAACTGAACCTGGTGAGAGAGCTCAGACAGTCGTCCTGTAACACACACACACACACACACACACACACACACACACACACACACACACACACACACACACACACACACACACACACACACACACACACACACACACACACACACACACACACACACAGAGTCAGGTGACTCGTGTTTCTATCTAGTCCTCATGTTGTCAGTCATGATGTACCTCAGGTGAATCAGTGATAGAAGGTCCTCCTCCATTCACAGGTACATCTTTACACATTTTATATTTTATCTTTTACTTTGGGCTCGTTTGAGTTCATCAGTCAGGACTGAACATCTGTACACGTTATTCTAGCAACATCCTGTTTCTGATTAAACATCTCATCAATCAGCTGTGGTGATGAAATAACAGCCACAGCTCCAACACACCTCCACTTGAGATAAATACAGCTGACTACATGATGACTGCGATCGATTATTGATCAGCTACAGGTTAAACTAATAGTTTCCTGGAAGGAACAGCGACCTCATCCTGCTCCAGTAGACTCCCCGCCCCTCTTGTCCAATCTGACAGTCTGAATCTCTTTAATTGTTCTGTTGAGGCCGAGAGTGTTTTACCTGTCGGCAAGGTAAACTTCCAAACAACGGCTTCTCCTCGTCCATCAGGAGGCGCTCTGCAAAGAAACACATTGTCAGCACGACCTTTGACCTCTCAGGAGTGTGTGTGTGTGCGCGCCTCTCAGGTATGTGTGTGTGTGTGTGTGTGTGTGTGTGTGCGTGAATACCTCTCGGGTATTTATATACCTATACTCTGGATGGTGTAGGCACAGGTGGACCAGATCAGCATGGGGACTCTCTGGTCCTGCTCGTTGGGGTTCACCTTCAGTCCCACCTTGTAGGTCGACATGCTGAAGGTGGTGATCATCTCACTGATGCTGCTGGAGAACGGGTTCCTGAGGGAGACAATGACATCACTGCTGACATCACTGCTGACATCACCATCTGCTGACACTTCTCTTCACAGAGGCGTACAGTTGTACTACAGTTTCTATAACAGTACTTATCAGTATCAGAGTGGGAAGACTGAACTACATTCACTTCCAGTAAATAAACTCCACATGCAGACCTCTGGACTCTGTGGTCCAGACCTGTAGGTGTGAGTCCATTCAGTAATTACAGGTAAACATTATCATTTAGCAGCAGTGTTGTTCTTTAAACCAGACCGAGGCTGCAGTCATGTTAGCAGCCCTGTGAGGCTGTACTGTGACAAACTAGTGCTTTGAGCTAAATGCTAACATTAGCATCCTAACATGCTCACAGTGATAGTGCTCACATGTTCACCATCTTAGTTTAGCGTGTTAGCATGCTAAAATTAGCTAACTGAGTAAACACAGAGGCTAGCTGAGGCTGATGGATGTCATTAGTTCTACAGGTATTTGGTGCTAAACCAAAGTACTGAACACATTAACAAGTTGACCTGATGATGGTGCTAGATGAGGAGTCAGTTCTGTTAACAGTCGACCATGTCTGTTCTTCAGCACACGTTTCTAATGTAGTTGAGTTATTTAGACAACAGTTTTTGATGTTTTACAGCCGATTGAAAACATGTTTTCAGCTGATCAGTCATTTTAAATATCAATATATCTGATTATTACATAGCAGAAACAGCCAGCCAAAGTTATGAGAGAGAAAGCCATCGACACATCCAGTGAAGGACAAAACAAACTGTGATACAGATTATTGATCAGGATCAACAGTTGCTGACTCACTGCGGAGTGAAGTCGACTCTGAATCCTTCAGGAACAGCAGGCTCTGCCCCCTCTGCAACACCTGAAATACACACAAGAGTCACGTTTCATCCAAATGGAGCTCAAATTTTAACTGAATTTTCAGAAAATCCTCCAAAGAAAACGTGACTTGCTTCTTGTTTGTTGTGTGAATATGAGTCACTGGTTTATGGAGATAAACAGCTGGTGGAGCTAATTCTCCATTAAACCATCACAGAAGAAGAGGACACAACGAGATGACGTCATTAAAGAGCTCCAGTCGAAGCTCAAACAATGGAGAACCATGTGTAGAACATGATAGAAATATGACATTTGTGTTGTGAGGAAGGTTACAGTTACATCGCTCAACACAGATATGATGTATCCAGCTCTTCACTGGAAGATACTACAAGATCATGTGACTCCGCCGTCTACATGATTGACAGGTGACTGACCATCAGACTGCTTCCTGTGGGCGGAGTGTAATGCTGCTATCTGCTGATTGGTCGTTTTAAGCCACGCCCCCAGGCTGGGATGATCGACACTGAGAGAAAAAGGAAGAAAAAGAGAAAGACAGGTGTGAATATACCTGTGGTCAGGTGTGTGTGTGTGTGTGTGTGTACCTGTGGTCAGGTGTGTACGTACCTGTGGTCAGGTGAGTGTGTGTGTGGCAGCAGAGGGATCACAGTGTTGCTCAGACACTCGCACAGCGGACACAAGAACTCTCCGTTCTCCACGTCGTAGCTGGTGTGACCTCGAAGGCGCTGCTGACGTCTCTGCTCCTTCAACTGCACCGCCTCAAAGTACCTGAACACACACACACACACACACACACACACACACACACACACACACACACACAAGGTCATCTCCTGAGAGCTGAACTTGTGTAAAAACTGTGGACTCACAGAGAGACACAAACAAAGTTGTCTTTCAGTTTGTGTCTCCTTCCTTTGGGACGACGACACAAATTCAACAGCGTTGTGAGTCCTCAGGAGGGAGAGAGTACACTAAAAAACATACACTATAAAAAGGTAAAAATTAATCCCAAGACTTCTTCTAAGAGTTCAAATACCCCAATAATCAAATTATTAGAGATATCTTGGCTGATTAGTTGCCCTCTGAATGACAATCAGTTTGCAGCTGCAGTGTCTCACCTCTGCCAGCAGGTGGCATGCATGATGTGTCCACAGCTGGCTGTGTGAATCCCCAGAGACAGGTCAGGGTGCATGAACAGAGGGTCGTGACGCTCTGAAACAAAGTCACACATCTATCAATCAACACTGATTAACACGGATTGGTTGCTGTCCTGATGATGTCAGAGTGAGGCTCCACCCACCTGGGTCGGGCAGGTTGCGGTGGCGGTTTTTGGACAAAACTGTCGACCTCTGGACAAACGCTGCCAGTACCATGGCTCTGCCGTGACCTCTGACCTCCTGCTCCTCCTGACACAGGATACAGGTCACCAGCTGACGGCGCTCAGCTCCGCCCACCCTCCTGGGACCAACACACACCTGAGAGACACAGGACGGCTCCGAGCTGGGAGGACTGGGAGGGGAGGAGGAGGTGGCAGAGAACATTTTAAGATTCTGTGGTGATTTCTTATCATCAGAGAATGAGATTCTCCAGTTATATTTTCAGTTATATCAGATCATAAATTTAAACTGATCAATAAGTAGTATCTACAGCTGTTATTTCAAAGTTGTAGGTTGATTGTGTCACTCAGGTAAATATAAGATCTGATCAGACTAACCCTATCTGCAACAGATGTTAACCGGTGTGTACGGATGTGTGCAGGTGTGGACAGGCGTGTAAAGGTGTGGACAGGTGTGAGCAGGTGTGTACACGTGTGGACAGATGTGGACAGGCGTGTAAAGGTGTGGACAGGTGTGAGCAGGTGTGTACACGTGTGCAGGTTTGGGCAAGCGTGGGCAGGTGTGAACAGGCATGGGCAGGCATGAACAGGGGTAGACAGGTGTGAGCAGGTGTGTACAGATGCGTGCAGGTGTGAGCAGGTGTGTACACATGTGTGCAGGTGTGGGCAGGTGTGAACAGGTGTGAACAGGTGCGAACAGGCGTGGGCAGGTGTACCTGTCCTCTGCAGCAGCAGACGTAGAGGCCTCTAGCTCCTCCAGACTCTGCTGGAAAAGTTCTTTGTTCTCGTTGATGAAATGTTTCTGCATCTCAGACATCTGAGCCATGATTTTCTCCCTCCTGAGCCGAGCCATCTCCGCCTTCCTCTTCCTCTCCGCCTTGTCTTTATCTCGTACCATCTGCAGGGACACCACCAGACAAGTTTACGTAGGGAGGTGATCAATAATCAATTACATCTCAACAATACACTCATTCATTTCATTCTGATTTCATTCCTTATAGTTATTAAAGTGTTTGTGTGTCACACCTCCTCCAGTCCTTGTCCCTGGCTGATGGTGACGGTGGAGGTGGAGGACGTTCGTTCTCTCATCGTTTTGATACTCGTCACCATCTGCACACACAAACTTCTACATCAACAACAGAAACATCCAGACGAAAAGTTTGACCCAGAGAGTCACTGAGACTTCTACTACAAACCTCCCCTTCACGATGTGAATGAAAATACAGAGGATCCCAGGATGGAGCTCTGTGAGACACCCTGAGGAACAGGTGTGCTGCACTAAACTCCCCTGTTAACAGAGCTGAGAGGTGTTGTGCCCCAACATAATTTGAGTGGAGAGACCTTTAGGATCTAATCAAATAGATCATATTCATTTGTATAGTGTAACATCAGAGTGACATCAGCGTTTACCTTGAGGATCCAGGTGATCATGTCTTTGTGGACCTCGAGGTGAGGAGCGTTTTGCAGACTCTCCAACAGAGCCAGGACACTTCCTGAAGTACTGGGAGCTTCACCTGGACCTGAACACACACACACAGAGAATGTGATCTTGTGTCTGTAGATGTTAACTGACCGACTGACTGAACTGAAGGACGAAAACTGAAAAAGTCAGAACGTGTTTTTAAACTCAGAAAGTGGTTCTAACAGCTCCCCCCAAAACCTTCAGAACCAGTATCACACGATCTGAGACAACTCCCATATTCACATGAACATCAGTCAGAGTGAACGCGTTGAGTCTCTGCAGAGAAAACACATGATCTATGAACAGCCTGAGGAAGGTTCAGCTGCAGCATGTTTCAGGACTGTTGGGTGGAAGCAGGATGGTTTTCAGGTTCAGGTGACAATGAATGTCTTCCTGTCTAACTCTTTCTGCTGACTACCTGCTGCTGCATGTACAAACTACAGTGAACAAGTTCTCAAATTCTCAAAATATTTTGTTTAATGTGTGTTTTGATATGTGACTCTCTATTGAAGACCAGAGTTCTAATAAGACAGATAATTACAAAATGAATTAATTTCCAGAACAATGAATAAACAAATAAGCCGACAGAGTTTAGAGAGATTCATCCTGAAAGAAATTTATTAAAATATATCAAATAGAATAAACCGATATTTCTATATTTCAGTGCAGTCTGATTTATTTAGAGATATATTATATTATTCATTAATCTAGTTTCAGGAAAGACATTTAATTTATCAAACTGTCTATTCTATCAATAATCAATTATCATATCTAGTCTTTGATGGCCTCTTAGCCTGTTAATGTGTGTGTGTATTGTGAGTACTGTGTGTGTACTGTGTGTGAGTACTGGGTGTGTACTGCGAGTAATGACTGTGTACTGTGTGTGTACTGACGTGTGATCTTGCAGGTGTAGTTGAAGGTGACGTCATCGTCTCTGCTGCTGTTTGCCAGCTGCTGCTGCTCCTCCAGCAGAGCCACGCCCACCAGGTGGAGCACCTGTACACACAGTACACACACATATACAGTACAGAGAGTACACAGTTAACACAACTGTCCAAACATCACACACTGAGTATTTACATGTTATTTTCTCACAGTGAGGAGCCCCCCCCCCCCGGCGAGTCGTACCCTCTGCAGCATGGACTCAGTCCAGCCCCCCCCGCTGGGCTCCACAGCCCACTGCAGCACAGCGCCCTCTACAGCCAGCAGCACGTCACACTGCAGCAGGTTCACCAGGCTGCCAAACAGAGGACAGAGGGGGGGAGGGAGGGGGGGCGGCAAGGCTGATCAACACACACACACACACACACACACACACACACACACACACACACACACACACACACACACACACACACACACACACACACACACACACACACCATTACCATGGTGACAAACTGATCAATACATTCAACACCATTTTCAGTGTCATCGTTAAATGTGATTATTGTTGATTCATGTTCAGTAAACAAAGTCTGTTCATAGATAAGAGCTTAAAGAGTCAGCTCATTGGTCCACTGTTGTAGTTCTGGTACTGGTTCACACTGGACCGGTTCTGGTTCATACTGGACTTATTACAAACGGACCAGGAATCAAAGTGACAGCACGTCTGAACTTAAATGTTTCTAATGAGTACTCTGGAATCACACACAGATTATTAGTATCATTAGACTGTAAATGAACTGCATGTAATTAATAATGGCAGACAGGTAGAAACAGGAGGATCTCTGTGTTACACAGTTTAATGTATTGTGAAGTCCACACCATGGTACACGGATTATTAGTTCAATTCAATTCAATTCAATTCAATTCAATTTTATTTATATAGCGCCAAATCACAACAAAGTCATCTCATGACACTTTACAAAATAGAGCAGGTCTAGACCGACTCTTTATAATGTTATTACAGAGACCCAACAGTTCCCACCATGAGCAAGCATTTTGGCGACAGTGGCAAGGAAAAACTTCCTTTTAAGAGGCAGAAACCTTGAGCAGAACCAGACTCTAGGTGGGCGGTCATCTGCTTTGACCGGTTGGGTTTTAGGGAATTAGTGATTCAACTTTGAAAGTAATGTCAAAATCATGAGATCCTGTTTGTTCCATCTGCTTTCACAACTAAAATAAACCACTTGGAACTGGACTGAGACCTTTTTAGACGCTCTCAGTCCGGTTGTTTAGTTCACACCAGAGTTTGATTGACAGCTTTCACACCAGAACAAACCAGCAGGTGTTTAACAGGTAACAGGTGTGACACACACACACACACACACACACACAGGTGACTTCCTGTTAATGTGTACCTGTGAGACAGACAGGTGTGTGAACAAGACAGGTGTGTTTACCTGTGTCCTCTCCGTTCTGTCTCCTCAGCTTCCTCTGAGCCTCCTCAGCCTGTAACACACATCACATACTGTTACCATGACAACGCACACATCAGTAGTTCAAAGATAGCCCGATCAGTAGTCCAATCAGTAGCCCAATCAGTAGCCCGATCAGTAGCCCGATCAGTAGCCCGATCAGTAGCCCGATCAGTAGCCCGATCAGTAGCCCGATCAGTAGCCTGATCACTGTGTGTACCTTTGACTGGTCGGCTCTGCTGTAGTGATGAAAGTACAGGTTGAAGTGTTTGTTCCACTCAGGACGCAGTTCATACAGACCTCGACCTGTCACACCTGGCTTCCTGTAAACACAGCACGAATACACACAGTACTACAGTCTGTACTACAGTCAGTACTACAGACTTCGACCTGTCACACCTGGCTTCCTGTAAACACAGTACAAATACCCACAGTACTGCAGTCAGTACTGTGACATCTGGCTTCTAATAGGAAAACCCAGACACAACTGTTGATTCAGGTAAATGAATGTGTATTTAAGGTGGACTGGTGACTGTTAAGGTGGATATGTATTTAAGTTGGATTTAAGGTGGACTGGTGGTTGTTAAGGTGAATGAGTATTTAAGGTGGACTGGTGGTTGTTCAGGTGAATGTGTATTTAAGGTGGACTGGTGGTTGTTCAGGTAAATGTGTATTTAAGGTGGACTGGTGGTTGTTAAGGTGAATGAGTATTTAAGGTGGAAGTGTTGAAGGAAACAGACTGACTTGAATGAAGCCACGCTGTCGATGACTCTCTCCAGACCCGTCTCCTTGTTCCCCTGTAGAGAAAACAAGTCAGAGAGGTATGTAAACAGACAGACAGGTAAACAGAGAGACAGGCAGACAGACAGGTCAGTGTCTCACATTCTCTGGCAGAGCCTTCACCAGCTCACTGTGAGCCATTGGTCTGATTGACAGCTGGTGGATGATTTCTCTCCTGACCTCATCAAAGGGCTCCACCTGGCCGACACCTGACACGTACCGCTCACCTGTACCGTACCACACAAAGAAACAACACACACACATTTAAACCAACAGTTTACAGTTGACTAACAGTCTACAACCATGCTAGCAGCTTTGTGAGCTAAATGCTAACACCAGCATGTTCACATGCTCACAATGACAATGCTAACATGCTTATGTTTAACAGGTATGTTTATAATTTTCATCTTAGTTTAGCATGTTAACATACTAACATTAGCTTATTATCAACACAAAGTACAGCTGAGGCTGATGGGAATGTCATTAGTTCTGCATGTATTTGGTTATAAACCAAAGTATTGTAGTATAAAGTATCACTGTTCCTCTGATTCTGGTTTGAAATGTCTAGAAACTAAACTTTTCTTTTTAATAAAGTTGAAACAGCACAGACAGACTCACCAACGACCATGATGATGAGGTGAAGCATCTCCTCGATCAGAGTATTGTTCTGCTGGACCACATCCTGTCATACAGACAGTAGAGTCAGTTAGGCGTCAGTGGAGTGTCAGTGGAGTCACTAGGGCGTCAGTAGGGCGTCAGTAGGGCATCAGTAGGGTCAGGGGAGTGTCAGTGGAGTCAGTAGGGTGTCAGTAAGGTGTCAGTAGTGTTAGAAGGGTGTCAGTAGTGTCAGGAGAGTGTCAGGGGAGTTAGTACAGTGTCTTTAGGGTGTCAGTGGAGTCAGTAGAATGTCAGTAGTGTCAGTAGGGTGTCAGTAGAGTGTCAGTAGAGTGTCAGTAGAGTGTCAGTAGAGTGTCTTTAGGGTGCCAGTAGAGTCAGTACAGTGTCTTTAGGGTGTCAGTAGAGTGTCAGTGGGGTGTCAGTAGTGTTAGTAGTGTGTCAGTAGAGTGTCAGTGAGGTGTCAGTAGTGTTAGTGGGGTGTCAGTGGGGCGTCAGTACAGCGTCAGTGGGGTGTCAGTACAGTGTCAGTACAGTGTCAGTACAGTGTCTTTAGGGTTTCAGTAGTCAGTAGAGTGTCAGTAGTGTTAGTAGAGTGTCAGTAGTGTGTCAGTAGTGTTAGTACAGTGTCTTTAGGGTGTCAGCACTGACCTTGTTGGCCTCTCTGTATCTCTTTCTACAGTCTACAGAGCTGAAAATGTGAAAAAGTTCGAATCGACTCAGAACAATCATCAGGAAGTGGTTTGGATCCATCATGGACGCCCCTGCCTGCATGGAAACAGAAACAACCTTCAGAGACTTATATATACACACTATATTGCCAAAAGTATTGGCTCACCTGCCTTGACTCGCATATGAACTTAAGTGACATCCCATTCTTAGTCCATAGAGTTTAATATGATGTCGGTCCACCCTTTGCAGCTATAACAGCTTCAACTCTTCTGGGAAGGCTTTCCACAAGGTTTAGGAGTGTGTTTATGGGAATTTTTGACCATTCTTCCAGAAGCGCATCTGTGAGGTGACACACTGATGTTGGACGAGAAGGCCTGGCTCTCAGTCTCCCCTCTAATTCATCCCAAAGGTGTTCTATCGGGTTGAGGTCAGGACTCTGTGCAGGCCAGTCAAGTTCATCCACACCAAACTCTCTCGTCCATGTCTTTATGGACCTTGCTTTGTGCACTGGTGCACAGTCATGTTGGAACAGGAAGGGGCCACCCCCAAACTGTTCCCACAAAGTTGGGAGCAAGGAATTATCCAAAATCTCTTGGTATGCTGAAGCATTCAGAGTTCCTTTCACTGGAACTAAGGCGCCAAGCCCAGCTCCTGAAAAACAACCCCACACCATAATCCCCCCTCCACCAAACTTTACACTTGGCACAATGCAGTCAGACAAGTACCGTTCTCCTGGCAACCGCCAAACCCAGACTCGTCCATCAGATCGCCAGGTGGTGAAGCGCGATTCGTCACTCCAGAGAACGCGTCTCCACTGCTCTAGAGTCCAGTGGCGGCGTGCTTTACACCACTGCATCCGACGCTTTGCATTGCACTTGGTGATGTATGGCTTGGATGCAGCTGCTCGGCCATGGAAACCCATTCCATGAAGCTCTCTACGCACTGTTCTTGAGCTAATCTGAAGGCCACATGAAGTTTGGAGGTCTGTAGCGATTGACTCTGCAGAAAGTTGGCGACCTCTGTGCACTATGCGCCTCAGCATCCGCTGACCCTGCTCCGTCATTTTACGTGGCCTACCACTTCGTGGCTGAGTTGCTATCGTTCCCAATTGCTTCCACTTTGTTATAATACCACTGACAGTTGACTGTGGAATATTTAGGAGCGAGGAAATTTCACGACTGGACTTGTTGCACAGGTGGCATCCTATCACAGTACCACACTGGAATTCACTGAGCTCCTGAGAGCGACCCATTCTTTCACAAATGTTTGTAGAAACAGTCTGCATGCCTTGGTGCATGATTTTATACACCTGTGGCCATGGAAGTGATTGGAACACCTGATTTCAATTATTTGGATGGGTGAGTGAATACTTTTGGCAATATAGTGTATATATATATATACACTATATTATATATATATATATATACATATATACACTATATTATATATATATATATGTATATATATATATATACATACATATATATATATATACATATATATATATATACACATATATACATACAGTACTGTG
This sequence comes from Enoplosus armatus, assembly GCF_043641665.1. NCBI lineage: Eukaryota > Metazoa > Chordata > Actinopteri > Centrarchiformes > Enoplosidae > Enoplosus > Enoplosus armatus. Next base: position 180,866 of record NC_092191.1, on the reverse strand, counting down.
CAAAAGTTTTAGGCAGGTGTGAAAAAATGCTGTAAACTAAGAATGCCCTGACTTTGTGCAAGTATACCTATAAGAATTGATGCTGGTTTGAAGGGTAGTAACACCAAATGTTGATTTGATTTAGATTTTTCTTTTGTTCGCTCACTTTGCATTTTGTAAATTGATAAAAATAAACAATTATTTATATTTTTGAAAGCATTCTTAGTTTACAGCATTTTTTCACACCTGCCTAAAACTTTTGCACAGTACTGTACATATATACATATACAGTTGCAATCAGAAATATTCAACCCCCCAAAGATTTTAAGGATTTATCAACTAAAGTTTTTTCAAAGAGCAAGATTCTGCTTTGGATGACTTCTTTATGAGTTGAGTGATACATAAAATCAACACAGAAAATGCATGATGTGGTATTTGTGTGTAACAGTATATTTTGTTAAGATAGCCATGTCACAATTATTCAACACCTATATAATATTGTTGTTTTTAAAGCTTTCTGACAGTTTTTATGGCCTAAAGTGGAGTTGAAACATAATTAAGCCTTTGGGAGCTCTATAATGATCCTTCATTTGCTTCAGCTGTGATGCATATATAAACCCCTCCCATAAAGGTATTCAAGGTGAATTGCAGTCATGGGAAAGACAAAGGAGCTTCCACAAAAGCTGAGAGAGGAGATTATTTCATCACACCTGAAGGGCCTTGGGTATAAGAAGATTTCCAAAACATTTAACATTCCAAGAGACACCATTGGGAGCATTATAAGGAAGTTTAAAACTTATGGAACAGCTGCAAACCTGCCTGGCCCTGGAAGAATGGGCAAAGATTCCGAACGAGAGGTGTAAGAAGCTTGTCAGCACTTACCGAAAACGTTTGTTAGAAAAGTTTGTTTATAAAAGTTTGTTTATAAAAGCTAAAGGATGCTCCACAAAGTACTGAAGCTGGGGGTTGAATAATACTGCACATGCACATGTGTTAAAAGAGTTACATTTTTCATTTGAACTTTAAAGTTAAGTCAACTTCTGTTGTCAAAATAACTCAAATATGTATCAATAAATATTTTGTTGTTTAATGAGGTTTTTTGTCATTTATTGTCATTACCTTTCATCCACATCACTATAATGTCTTTTGAGGTGAGGTGGTTGAATATTTCTGATTGCAACTGTATATACATACACTACTCACAATAAGTTAGGGATATTGTGAGAGACTCAGTGGATGTCATACATACGGTGTTTGTTTCACTTCAGAGATTTTTGGGATAGGGAGGAAATTGTATTGGGGTGATAGACACACCTCATTTTGTGTTTTCCACGTAATGGTCTCACTGTGTACAGTGTGCCTTACATATTGGGGCCAATACCAAAAAATACCAAAAGACAACCCTTTTCAATGTGGCATCAATTTCAACATTCTGTGGGTATAAAAAGCTGGTATTGTCAGTAAGTCATTCCAAGTTCATCATTCAAACAGCCATGAACACACAACGTCACTTAACGGACAAGCAGCGCCACCTGGCCATAGCGCGCCTTCGGGTCGGTGGCAGGCAGTCAGATGTTGCTCGTGAACTTGGTGTGTCTCAAAGTGTCATCAGCAGACTTGCATCAAGACACAGAACTACTGGCAGAGTTCGTGACAGACCCAGGAGTGGAGCCCCACGAGTGACAGACCGCAACGATGACCAGTACCTAAGGACCTATGCACTCAGACATCGTTATGCAACTGCCACACAGCTGCAGGCCCGTTTACGAGATGTGAGGGGTACTAGGGTTTCCAGACAAACCATTCGCAACCGACTCCACCGCTTTGGCTTGAATGCCAGACGACCGTTGCAGGTGACTCCACTGACACCAAGACACCGCCGTGAACGTTTGCAGTGGGCACAAGACCATGTGACCTGGACAATGCAGCAGTGGTCTACCGTCCTGTTCACTGATGAGTGTCGGGTCACCTTGCACAGAAATGATGGTCGTCAGCGTTGCTGGAGAAGGCGAGATGAGCGATACGCCGAGGTCAACATGGTCCCCAGGGTTCGCTTTGGTGGAGGAGGTGCAACAGTCTGGGCAGGCATCACCAGTCAGCGCAAAACAGATTTGGTTATTGTAGATGGCTCAGTCACTGCACGTTCTTACCTCAGAGACATCATAGAACCCATCATCATCCCCCAATTCCGCCAGCACACCCCCAACTTTCTGTTCATGGATGATAATGCTCCACCACATCGTGCCAGAATTGTCACAGCTCGACTTCAGGAAGTCGGAGTGCCTTATATGGTATGGCCAGCAATGTCCCCTGACCTGAACCCCATGCAGCACGTCTGGGACCAGCTGAAGCAGAGACTGGATGATCGTACCCCACCCCCACGTGACCTGGCAGAACTGCGTGTAGCACTTGTGGAAGAGTGGAACGCATTGCCTCAGAACAACATCATGAGGCTAGTGAGGAGCATGAGACGTCGCTGTCAAGCTGTCATTGCGGCAAATGGTGGAAACACCCGCTACTGACATTGTCAATTTTTGTTATTTGGGGCTATCCTTGTTATTGTCTAAATTTTTGGGGTAATAAATATCAAACTAATGAAAATGGTGTTTCTTCTCATTCATTATTAGTAATATCAAAGGGAACTTTTACTTATTTCATTAAAATTCAGACCAAATAGGACAAGCACTCATGTAAATAACAATATCCCTAACTTATTGTGAGTAGTGTACATATATACATATATATACATATATATATACACACATATATATATACATATACATATATATACACATACATATACACACATATATATACACACACATACATATACACACACATATATATACACATACATATATATACATACATATATATATACATATACACACATATATAAACATATACATACATATACATATATATACACATATATACATATATATACATATACATATATATACATATACACATATATATACATACATATACACATATATACATACATATACACATATATACATATACATACATATTTACATACATATACATACATATATACATATACATACATATATACATATATATATTTACATATACATATATATTTACATATATATACATATATACATACATATACACATATACATACATATATACATATATATACATATATATATATATATATACACATATATACATATATATATACATATATATATACAGTGCTTAACAAATTTATTAGACCACCTGTCATAAAAATGAGTAAACACAAATATTTTAGAAATCTGTCAGAAACTTGTTTCAATCTAAAAATTATATTGTTGTTTATTAGGCAAATAACAAACTGGAACAACTAAATAGTCCTTATTCACATATATTAACCAAAAACCTTAACATTTTGTATGACCTCCTTTGGCCCTGATAACAGCTTGCATTCTTGCTGGCATTGTTTTTATGTACTTTTCAACAGCCTCTTTTGTTATTGAGTTCCAAATAGTTTGTAGCTGTTCCCAGAGACTTGCTTTGGATGAAACTTTTGTGCGATCTATTTTTGAATTCAATAAATCCCAGATCTGTTCAATAGGATTCATTCGTTTGTGGATGTTTGCAGGCCTCAATAATGGCTTCTTAGCAGCTATTCTTCCCTTTAAGCCTTGTTCCTTCAGTCGTCTGCTTATGGTCATTCTGGAGACTTTCTCAGATTCTGATCTAGAAGCATTAATCTCTGCCTGAAGATCAGCAGTGGTCTTCCTTCTGTCTCTAGTACTTAAAATCTTGAGGTGCCTGACATCTGCTTCAGTTAGCTTTCATTTTCGGCCTCTTCCTTGACGCATTTTGTAAGTACCAGTCTCTGCAATTGAGTCCAAGGCATACTTGACCACACTGTGAGAACACTTTATGTCTTGCCCTATTTGTCTCAAAGACCATCCAGCATCATGAAGTACTTTAATTCGGACTCTTTCTTTCTCAGTGAGTTCCCTATGCTTCACCATTTTGGTGAGGAATTTCAAACTGATTTCACTTTTTATACCCACATTTGAGCCAGCACACTGGAATTCTCTGAGAAGTCAGAAATTAATCAAGAATAACATACAACCACTAAAACACATTTTTCTGTTGAGGAATGCAAGTAAATAACTGTAATTTGGCATCTCAATCAAAAAATAATAATGTGCTTTACTATTTTTTTCTGCTTTTTTGTAAAACAGTAAATTTGAAAATTCATGGATAACAACAATAATTATATTTTAGCATTAAAGATATAATTTTGATTAAAGAGCTTGCACATACTGGTGGATTAACCATTACAGAAAAATTAAAAATATTTTGGTAATCAGCAATACTGTTCATTTAGGGCAGCGGCGGCAAACACCTTACAATGGGTGGTGGTCGAATAAATTTGTTAAGCACTGTATGTGTATATATATACACATATATATATATATACATACATATGTGTGTATATATGTATATGTATATATGTATATGTGTGTCTGTTTTTTATATATATATAAACACATATATACACACACATATATACATATATGTATATTGTACATATATACATATATGTATATATACACACATACATATGGATATTATATACATATATATATATATATATATATATATATATTCTGATTCTGATATATACTGTCATATATATCTGGCTCTATCACCCAGCACTAACAGTCAGTAGTGTGTTTGTACCTGCAGCATGATGAGGTCTTTGTCGAACATCTCCACTCTGCATTTCACATTGTGATAATAATAAATCTGAAACACACAGAGTCATTCTCTGTTAGTTCAGCAGAAACAGAATTTCATTTATACATCATGTAGAGACAGAGAGAATATTTTCCCACATCTCTTTTATGTCTGAACGTCAAACGTTTTATTAAAGAAATGTATCAAACTATAAATATTTTCGGACAGACTTCTGAATCGAGTAGATAACACTGTTCAACAGTAGGTTTATAATGTTTGACTTCATAACCAGCTCCAGTTTTTCCCCTGAGGATGGAGTTGTAGCAGCGGAGGTGAAGCCGAAAATGTATTTTTTGTGTGACCCATATCACCCACTGGGTGTTAGCTAGCAGCTAGATAGCTGTGATTCATTCTTCCGGTTATTCATTAACTGTCCTTTATTCCAGAATTAACTTGCATCTCCACACTGTTGTATCACTCACTTCAATGACACTGTCACTGATACAATAAGTGACAGTTATGATGTTTGTTAAAGGGAGTCCTGTCCAGACAATATGTAGTCTGTCAGGCGTCTCTGAGATTGACAGCTTGCACGTGTCACAGTGGCCCTCTGCATAGTAAGACCCGCCTCCAGGAAGAAGACAACAGGTGTATGTGGAACACCTGCTATCTTTGTCGTCTACCTGCTGCTTGTTGTTTACATCTGGATGTGTATTATGGGATGTCTGCTCCTGTCTGAGATATCCCTGAGAGTCCCAGCAGCTGATCACTTCAGTATTGACGACTCACCTGGTTTATCAGGGAGAAGCCGTTCCTCCTCCACATCCCAGCATGCACCTGGGCACAGAGCACCAGGCAGCGGAGGGGGAGTTCAATCAGGAGTGGGGGGCTGAGTTCCCCCTGAGGACACACACATGTTAACACTGGTGTATTGATCTGTATCAATTTAAACAGAGTCAACAGGTGTAAAGGTGTTCAGACAGATGAAAGTTTAATAAAACAGATAACGGCATAACGGTCGACAGTCATTTTGAAAACATAAACAATCTTCATAGAAATGTAAAGAATTTAATATACAGTTTATTCATCCTGTCAACAAACAGACAGACAGACAGACAGGTTACTGAGCAGCTGACTGACAGACAGACAGGTTACTGAGCAGCTGGCTGACAGACAGACAGACAGGCTACTGACCAGCTGCCAGACAGACAGGTCACTGACCAGCTGCCAGACAGACAGGTCACTGACCAGCTGCCAGACAGACAGGTCACTGACCAGCTGCCAGACAGACAGACAGACAGGTTACTGACCAGCGGACAGGCAGACACACACACAGACAGGTTACTGACCAGCTGACTGATAGACAGGTTACTGACCAGCTGACCGACAGACAGGTTACTGACCAGAGGAAGCTGCTCAGGGAAGCGAGACGCGACTTCAGTCCTGCTGAGGAGAACATGGAGACCTGGAGGGGGGAGGAATTGAGAATGTCAGTTAGTGTCTGACCTGTTTTATAGAGATTCCCACAGTAACCAATCAGCTATCAGGATCAGCTGAATACAACGACTTAGCAAGCTATGTTATTTATAGGGATGGGAATCGAGAACTGGTTCCAAATTGTCCCATCAATAGGAAACGTATGCCTCACTCTGTCTGAGTGTGTGTGTTTACCTGCCAGCAGTCTGCAGACCGGCAGGTGTATGGACACTTTGTCTTGAGACACCTGGTACCTGAACGTCTCCACACAGTGACCGGCCAGACTCAAGCTGATTGGTTGCTCACCGTCTGGAAGGCTGCTGTGACAGTGACTGAGCGCGCTCAGACACTTCCTGTAGGCCTCAATTAGCACACGCTCCTGACACACAAAAACACACGTGTATTTAAGAAATACTCAGTAGTAGTATGTAGTAGTACGTACTAGTATGTAGTATGTGCAGTAGTAATATGTAGTGCGTAATAGTGTGTAGTAGTAATACGTAGTTGTGCGTAGTAGTACGTAGCAGTACGTAGTAGTGTGCAGTAGTAGAGCGTAGTCGTACGTAGCAGTGTGTAGTAGTAGGGTGAAGTTGTATGTAGTAGTACATAGTCGTGTGCAGTAGCAGTGTGTGGTGTGTGGTCTCACGTCAGTGGAGCACCACTCCTGGATCATGGAGATGATGTGAGTCAGTTTCATCTGCAGAGTGAACGCTGCCTCCCACTCAGGCTCCATCTCTATGTGCTGCCCCACCTGTCTCACCACCGGGTCCATACCCTGAGAGAAGACAGACAGGTTCAGACACAGACAGAGAGAGGGTATGAAAGAGAGAGAAAGACAGAGACAGAGTGTGAGAGAGAGGTTCACAGAGAGTCAGACAGGTTTAGACAGAGAGACAGCTTCAGAAAGACAGAGAGGTTTACACAGACAGGTTCAGACAGAAAGACAGACAGAGAGAGAGGTTTAGACACAGAGAGAGAGACAGGTTCAGAGAGAGAGAGACAGGTTCAGACACAGAGAGATAGAGACAGGATCAGAGTCACAGGTTCAGACACAGAGAGACACACAGTTTCAGTGAGAGAGAGAGAGAGAGAGAGAGAGAGAGAGAGAGAGAGAGAGACAGGTTCAGACACAGAGAGATAGAGACAGGATCAGAGTCACAGGTTCAGACACAGAGAGACACACAGTTTCAGTGAGAGAGAGAGAGAGAGAGAGAGAGAGACAGGTTCAGACACAGAGAGATAGAGACAGGATCAGAGTCACAGGTTCAGACACAGAGAGACACACAGTTTCGGTGAGAGAGAGAGAGAGAGAGAGAGAGAGAGAGAGAGAGAGAGAGAGAGAGAGAGAGAGAGAGAGAGAGAGAGACAGGTTCAGACACAGAGAGACAGACAGAGAGAGAGACTGAGAGACAGACGGGCTCTACCTGTCCAGGTAAGTGTGAGGTGTGTGTGTTACCTGCATACACTTGAGCAGCTCCAAAAAAGCATCCAGACCTTCTAGAAACTTCAGTCTGAGCTGATCGCTCCACTCAGAGGGACGACTGATGAGGACGTACCTGCGCACACACACACACACGCGCACACACACAGGTTTTGCTGGTGGAACTGATTTTACTCATGTCAGTAGTGTTACTGGTGTGAAACTGGTACACAAGCGCAATATATGTATTTGCTGGTCTATAGCAGGTGTATAACTGGTGTATACCGTCGCCCAACCCTAATATAAACTGCTATGTAACTAGTCCTAACTTGAGGTCTCCGATGAGGCTCTGGACTCGTCCGAACTTGAAGGCCTGCTGGGCAGTGTAGCGGTCGAACTGGAAGCGCCCCTGCAGGTCTCTGTGACGGAGGTGATCCGCAAAGGTCCGGATGATGGTCGTCATCAGGTTCTCCTCCACCATCAGCATCCGGGCCTGCAACATGCACAGATAACAAAATGCTTTTACCACTAAACATTATGTGCTATGTGAACAGCAATACGGTTTTAAAACCGGTACAACTACTTCACCTTTGAAGGGTTGCACACTGCTGGTTAAGTAGCTACCTGGAAAACGGGTATCAATATGTTCAGATACATATTTCTTACAGGTTACGTATGGTGTTGCTCAAGGCTCAGTGTTCGGCCCGTTGTTGTTTGTAGGATGTAGATATATGTGAGGTTTCCAAAACATTAAAATGTAAGGAAAGGCAGGATGGACGAGATGGAGAAAAGCCCATAAATTATAGCTAAAAACCTATTTTGGAGGTCACAGTGACCTTTGGGTCAAAAGTGTCATCTATTCAGTGTCCGATCAGCTGTGAGAGATGTTCACAGTCCGCCCTTCTGTTCCTGAGTCATGGTGCTGAATGATGGACTTCATGATGTCACAGTGAAGTTGACCTTTAGGTAAAAAATGGCATCACTTCATTGTTGTATCCCATCAAACTCAAAATCATCTGTATGAAAGTTTGTCCTAATTACTGCATCAATTCTTGAGTCATGGCCAAAAATGTGTTTGTCAAGGTCATTTTGAGGTCACAGTGACCTTTGAGTCAAAAGTGTCACCAATTCAATTTTATTTAAATATTGCCAACAATAACAGAAGTTATCTCAGGGCACTTTCCATATAGAGTAGGTCTGGATGGTACGCTTTATAACGTTATTTTAAAATAAAGAGTATCAACTGTGAAATATGGTCATCAGTTCTTGAGTTAAAGTCCAAAACGTGTTTTGTGAGGTCACAGTGACCTTTGACCACCAAATTTTAATCAGTTCATCCTTGTGTCCAAGTGGACGTTTGTGTCAAACAGTGCTGGTTACAAAAAGAAAATGTACAACAAATCCATATTTTAAACTACACAAGAAACTTGAGAGGCACATAATTGGAAGTAGAAGAAGTTTCTGTGACTGAAAGGGTTAAAGAGGTGAACTTGAGGAGCAGCTGTACTTCCTGTAGTGAGGAACATTTCTCACCTCCAACACAAACACACTAAACTCACCAGTGACGGGACGGTGAATATTTGTACTGACAGGTCAGTGATGGAGAACTCACGGTCGTGGTCGTCTCTCACGTAGTCGCACTGCAAGCGTTCATAACTCTACCAGCAGGAGAGAGAGAGACAGGCAGAGAGAGAGACAGGTGTGTGGAGGTGCGGAGGAGGAGGAGGAGTACTCACCATGGTCGGGACGGTGAAGAGCTGAACAGACAGTGAGGTCACTGACACCACTCGCTCGTGGTCGTCCTCCATAAAATCTGTCTGGAGGCGTCTGTAGTTCTAGAGGGGGGGGGGGCGACATTTCACCTCTGGGTCACAGGTCGCTGCTGCCGGGCCGATGTCCCCCCCAACCCCCCATGTTAAACCCCAACAGACCCTGATACAACTCAGTCTGGAATCAACCTGAACCCTGCCTTCACTGCAGATTCTTTAAAGCAGAGGTTTACAAACTGTGAGGCCTCCCCAGGACCACATGTCTTGATTTCATCTCGAGCACCACATGTGGATTAATCTGCCGCTGGAAATATTCCCCAACAAATGCACTTGTTTTACAGTCTTCACAGAGGTCTGTAAGAGCCCTGAACTCAGACCAGGACTCTGATGTCTGTAGTTCAGTTCAGCTCATCTTCTTCTACCAACTTCTAAGATCGATTGTTGTCAGGACATGGGGTCCTTGACACATTTAGTATCTGTCCTTGTCACATGATCTTCCTAAGCAGATGGAATTTGGCCTAGTTTTCCTAGCTGTCATGAAGATGTGGATGTTCAGATCTAAACTTTTTAAGGATTTCTTGTTAAATTGGATTAAAAGTCCAAAAAACTCCATCTACCGATGAAAATCATGTGGTGTGATCAAAAGTTGAACAACCTTTGAGAACATTTGTTTCGAGGTGAAGACTGAACTTTGAAAGCAGGTTTGACTGTTTGAAGCTGATCATCAATATAAACTTGTTTTTCAACATAAACATGTTTGATACAGAAACATTTTCCAGAGTAAAGATAAACCTGATCAGACCACACGCAGATACTGATTGATCTGCTGATAACATGGAGCAGCTGATGTATCAGTCAGGATCTACAGTCAATTAGAGGTGGCATTGATTAGATATCTGATCACTGAGGAACTGAAAGAAGCATGACATCATGATGACATGAGGTGTTTTTGGACCGGAGGAACTTTTTCATCGTTCTAGAACAGTTGGAGGACCCCGCCCCTTTTTATTGTGTTCGCACCGCAAGAACTGGGAATGATCGGAGTTCTTAGAACGCCGTTTGGAGGGACTATTTCAGCTCCTACTTCAGAGTAGGTACTCTCCCAGCACAAGAGGGACCTGGAGTGACGTAAGTGTTTGTTGATTGGTTGAACACATGAGCCAATGCAGTACCAGCAACCGCCATCTTTAAAAACCAGAGTAACCTGAGTAACAATGGGTTCGTCCCATCACACACACTTGCAGTATTAGTGACAAGTCAGTATCTCAATGTGCGGCGCGTTTCCGGTAACTTCACAGTGTCCCCATGCTCGTTACGACCTCAGAGAGGAGGTTCAATCCTGAGGACGGATGTCACTCACACAAACAATAAAGTAAAGTTGGTGTCAAGTGTGGGATGAAACCATGAAGGTCAGTTACCTGTCTGTCTGTCTAAATCTAGCATGAGTTCCTCCTACGTATTGATGAATAATTTATTTCACATTCACTGTCACCTGACAGCCAATCACTGAGGAGATAGTGAAGAAGTTCATAGATGAAACATGATGTCATGATGAGGTCATCCTTCTCTTGTCTCAGGAGCTTTGTGAAATGTTCTTCAGAGGAAACTCTTAGTTACAAAACTTATTGAGGGGGGCTGCTGGTCTGAGATCAGATCTTTGTCAATGTCTCACATCCTCTCCTCAGCCACAAGAGCACCTTCTGTGGGAGACTCATTCCTCCCAAATGTACAACAGAGCGCCACAGGAAATCATTCCTGCTTGTGGCCATCAAACTGTTCAACTCCTCCCTCTGAGTGTCAGACACTCAGAAGAAACACACTGATTCTGGATTTATTTCATCGACTAGTGCAATACACATATATATGTGTGTGTATATATATATATATATATATATATATATATACACACACACACACACACTGTTACTGTGTATATATATATATTTTTTTCACTTTATTTTTATATCTTTATTTGTACATACTTCTCATTTCTAAATGTATGCTACTTTTCTACTCTTGAATGGGAGCACCTGTAACTGTGTAATTTCCCTGCCGGGGATCAATAAAGTATTTCTGATTCTGATGACTCTGGTGTATTGATCAGGTGTGTTACCTTGGCAAACTGGATGGCAAAGATCTTCTTGTACTTGAGGTCCATGAGGAGGCTGTTCATCAGCAGCTGGTGGTAGATGTTTCTCGCTCCTACAGAGAGAGAGACAGACAGGCAGATGACTTACATGAAACAACACAGCCTCTAATAAAACATCTTTGGCTGTACAGACAAGGTGACATATATATATATATATATATATATATATATATATATATATATATATATATGTGTGTGTGTGTGAGGTGAATGTTGGTACCTTTCCACATCTTGGAGTCGTTGAGCATCAGCTGGTCGACCAGCGAGGAATTTTCTCCCTCAGGACCTCTCTGCAGGCCGACCTGACATAGGATCCTCCTCAGACCGTCTGGAACACATGCAAACACATGCAGCAGCTTGGACAACAAGCCCCCAGGACATGTGCCGGGCTTTGAAGCCAGTTTGACACAGTTGCCAGACGGTGTAATTACAACTTCCGGGTTCATCACATGATGCACCCTGGCCCAGAAAGACTTCCCATAGATTTACATTGAGACAGAGACGTCTGTACATCAGCAGATATTTTATCAACTTCAGTACGAACACTTAAACAGCTCATATTTAAATCATTATGTCCTAAAAGTTGTAAAATTCACTAATAGCTGAATAGGAATGAATGGGGCCCCGTCTCCAACGCTGTATCCAGGTTTTATTGTACATCCATGGCACACAGACACAGACACAGACACATGTAATGAAGTCCAGACGTACCAGAGTACTGAATGACCTGTCCCAGCCAGCTGAGAGCCCTCAGAGCAAAACACTGATGAGCAACAACAGACGAGTGCATCACTTCAACCCTGAGAGGCTTCGACTGACGGCTGGTGTTCCTCTGACGGGGGGGAGAGCATGAGATGGGGTGGGGGGAGTTAGTGCATTCAAGCCCTCCACTGTCCACAAACAATAAGATGACTAACATGACTAAGTCATCATGTTAGTAACCAGATTAATAGTCATGTTAGTCATCAGATTAATAGTCATGATAGTAACCAGGCTAGTACTCATGTTTGTAACCAGATTAATAGTCATGATAGTAACCAGATTCATAGTCATGTTAGTAACCAGGTCAGTAACCAGATTGGTAGTCATGTTAGTAACCAGATTCATAGTCATGTTAGTAACCAGATTCATAGTCATGTTAGTCATCATGTTAGTAACCAGATTTATAGTCATGTTAGTAACCAGGTTAGCAGTCATGTTAATATAGAGAAAGACACTCACCACTATAACAGACTTGGCCTGTTCACAGAACTGGAAATCTCCGTACCGAACTGACTTCCTGCCCTGCACAGACAGACAGACAGCAGGTAAACATCACCTGGACCTGTCAACTGATAACATGGACCTCCTCCTCATATTTCTAACTTCCTCCTCCCACAACTGGGGCGGTAGTAGCTCAGTCTGTAGGGACTTGGCTTGGGAGCCAAAACACGGACTGTGGAGTGGTAGCTGGAGAGGTGCCAGTTCACCTCCTGGGCACTTCTTCTTCTTCTTCTTCTTCTTCTTCTTCTTCTCCTTCTCCTTCTCCTCCTCCTCCTCGTCCTCGTCCTCTCTGGTTTGATTTAACTGAAGGATTTCGTCCTGTTAACCTCACCTGTGCTGCTGCAGGTAAACTAATCTGCTATATCATAGAAACATGTTAACATTTGTAACCAACAGGTAACAGTGTGATGTGTTTCATATGTACATAATGAGTGATGTGTTTTGTTTTATATATAATGAGTAATTACTGACGTCTCTGTCCACGGTGGTGGCGAAACTGACGGCTTCTTTCTGGCTGCAGTTGACGGCTTTTTGCAGAGTGTAGATCACTTGTTCATAAGTGTGGACTTCATCATTAAACAACATGCAATAGTAGGTGTCTCCTCTCTCCCTGAACACACGCACACAGACAGGAAGTATCAGTACAGCAGTATAACAGTATAATAAACAATATAATAACCAGTATAATGTGCTTTCAGTGTGCCCTACATGCTGCAACCTGAAAACATTTATTTATCTGTTCTTAAAGGCAGACATGTTGGTGTATGACACAGGTCAGAACACCTGCACAGATGGTTTGACATGAGCTTTTAACAGTCTCAAATATTTCAGCCATCAGGAAAAAATGTACAGATCCTGTTGTGAAGACTCTGATACTTGCTGAAACACACTGATGAAGATTTGGAGCGTTTTGTCATCCTCTCACATCAACACAAACTGCTGAGTCATGGTCGCTCTGTAGCTGAGAGGTTAATGATGGAGAAAATGACCATCCCGCAACATCTCGGTCCCACACCCTCAACACCCCAGCTCTACCCCCGCTTCATCCCGAGCTCCATCCCTGCATGCCTAACATGTGGAGGAGATCGTTAAAGATTGTGAATTGTGTGTTTGCGCATGTGCGTACGGTGGTTCCAGTCCTGCAGGTAGCTGGTCCTCCTGATCCCAGGTCAGCATGTCCACAGCGTACTTCAGGATTATGGAGAAGATGCTGTAACCACGGGCAACCATGTCAGCTGGAAGCTGAGCTACAGGGTCCTGAAGGGACAAACAGTAAAGAGTGACAATACTGCAGCAAGACACTGACAGAGAGACAGACAGGTAGAGAGAGAGATGGAGAGACAGACAGACAGGTATCTGTCTCACTTCCTCTGTGTCTCTGTTGTTGGCTGTAGGTGTGTGTTTCTGGCAGTAAGGACCCTTCTTCCAGGCTTCAGCATCTCCACAGTCACAGAAACCTCCACCTCCTGACGTGGTCATCTACCACACACACACAAATTAGATTAGATTCAACTTTATTGTCATTGCACGGAGTACAAGTACTGAGACACAAAATGCAGTTTTGCATCTAACCATAAGATAAGATAAAGTCGGCCCCGGCAATAAGACAATAGTGATAAGTGCCGACGATAGATGCTTCAATAGAAAAAAGAAAACTGTTTGATCGAATGTTCAATAGTTTCACTTAAATGCATTAAATACAAACCACCATGAAAGCACATATCGAATCAAACGAGCGCAAACAGCCAATCACTGAACAGGTGGAGTGGAGGCGGAGAGGACACAGGTTACATTTACATGTACATTTAGAGTGGTTCAATTCAACCTGTTTTCTCCTGGTCTTCATTAAACATTCATTAATAATTATCAATATCTACTGAAATGAAACATTTCATTGTGATAAAAGTTTCAGCTTTATCACCCAGCCCTATATAGAAGAAATACATAAATAACAGTGAAAGGTAGATATTAACATATTAAGATGTACACAGTGTGAACATGCAGCTACAGTGTGTGTGTGTGTGTGTTGGTAGTGTCACATGCAGCAGACAGACTCTCAGCTGAAGTGTCTCAGCAGCTCTTTGTGCAGCTGACAGGTCGACCTTTGACCTCAGAGCTGCCTGACCAGATACAGATCATCATGAAGACTACACAGGAACCCGGTTTCAACCTGATTCACCTCCAGGACTACAGACACGTCCAGGTTTTAGGGCTACAGACACCTCAAGGTTTTAGGGCTACAGATACGTTCAGGTTTTAGGACTACACACGTGTCCAGGTTTTAGGACTACAGACACATCCTGGTTTTAGGACTACACACGTGTCCATTTGTTAGGGCTACAGACACGTTCAGGTTTTAGGGCTACACACGTGTACAGGTTTCAGGGCTACAGACACGTTCAGGTTTTAGGCCTACAGATACCTCCAGGTTTTAGGGCTACAGACACATTCAAGTTTTAGGACTACAGACACGTCCAGGTTTTAGGGCTACAGACACCTCCAGATTTTAGGGCTACAGACACGTTCAGGTTTTAGGGCTACAGACACGTTCAGGTTTTAGGACTACACACGTGTCCAGGTTTTAGGGCTACAGACACGTTCAGGTTTTAGGACTACAGACACGTTCAGGTTTTAGGACTACACACATGTCCAGGTTTTAGGGCTACAGACACGTTCAGGTTTTAGGGCTACAGACACGTCCCGGTTTTAGGACTACACACGTGTCCAGTTTTTAGGGCTACAGACAAGTTCACGTTTTAGGACTAGAGACACGTTCAGGTTTTAGGGCTAC
The DNA here is from genome assembly GCF_043641665.1 of Enoplosus armatus. Lineage (NCBI taxonomy): Eukaryota > Metazoa > Chordata > Actinopteri > Centrarchiformes > Enoplosidae > Enoplosus > Enoplosus armatus. Next base: position 165,309 of record NC_092191.1, on the reverse strand, counting down.
AGACACGTTCAGGTTTTAGGACTACAGACACCTCCAGGTTTTAGGACTACAGAGACCTCCAGGTTTTAGGACTACAAATGTGTCCAGGTGTTAGGGCTACAGACGCATCCAGGTTTTAGGACTGTATGTGTCTCTGTAATGGCAGTGTGTCACATTTCTGCTCTCACATCAGCCAGCTGGTGTGTGTGCATTACCTGTGTGTGAGTGTGTGTTACCTGTGTGTGTGTGTGTGTGTGTGTGTGTGTGTGTGTACTCACCCTGTATCGATGCTCTTTGTGAACGCTGCCCAGGAAACACTGCATGCACAGAACACAGGTTGGGTCAGCTGCACACTCCCTGAACATGCACACACACACACAGAAATTGGTTAATACCTGAACAGAGTGTGTGTGTGTGTGTGTGTGTGTGTGTGTGTGTGTGTGTGTGTGTGTGTGTGTGTGTGTGCGTGTGTGTTACCTGCAGGAGTAGGTGGGCTCTCCCACCTTGAACACGTGTCCACACAGCGGTGACGGCTGGTTCTTCTCCCGCAGGAGGGCCAGGCCAACGGCTGGCTCCTCCCCCAGCAAGAGCCACTCCAGAGGAGCCAGGAGGAGCAGCTGACAGGCCAGCTCCTCCCTCTGCTCCTCCCTCTGCTCTTCCCTGCTGCTGCCCCCGCTCGGACCCAGGCAAAGGATTCTGGGTACATACACGGCCAGGTGATGGTACACTTCCTGCTGCAGGTCGGTCGCCGCCAGCCACCGCTGATGAGGAGGAAGGAGGAGGAGGAGGGAGGTGAGATTAAATAAAAAGGAAGGAGGAATAAAGAGGAAAAGAATAAAGAGGACATTTTAAACAAATAATAAATTAACAAATAGGAACAAAAACCTAAATGATACCCACATGAAACTTGAAGATATTGAACCATTAATCAAAATCAATTCTGGAATATGTAGAACAACAACAAGCTCTAAGTTACCCATCCAACATGGTGACATGGACAGCACATTTTGAAACAATGTTCAAAGACATACTAATAAATCTAATTAATTCAGATCAATGTATTAGACCACAAGACCCCCTTTGGTTTCTCAGTGACAATGAAGAATTGACCACACAGGGTCGTCTCGAAGTCAATAGGTTTGTTGAATGGGTTTTTGGTTAGATGCCTGAAATAAGGTCTGTGGTTAACACAAGGTTGTTCTACAACATAAAATACGTCAGTAGATAACCCACTCGTGAATTTTTTCCACGTTTTACTTAACTGAACAAGTGGCTAAATGAGACTACAGTGGTTGTCGTGGACATTAACGTCTTCATGTCGAACACAGAAAGTCATCTACTCACTAGTCCGCCTTTACAGCTTTGTTGTGTTAATACTATATCTATCTGTCTATATATCTATATCTATCTATATTCTCTTAAAGTTAAGCTTAGTGGTGGTGACGTTGAAGTAATGCGACCGTAGTGTAGTTCCTTTATAGTCTAACATTAGCTTTTTACTTTCTGAGATTCCATTCCATCAAAAATCATGTTCATGTGTGAAGATTATCTTGCTGAACAAAACGTTTAAGTATCATAAACATTTGTTTGCCACAGAGTTTATTTTCTGCAATAATCCAAAATCCAACGGAAGAATCTCATTGGCTGTTTGCGGAGGGAACCAGGGCGATGCTAACTTCAGGGTTAGCCTGCATGAAGACGTCCTCCCTGCAGGACTCTATTAGTATTTATTTTTTTCGACATTTCAAAAGTTCTCTTAAAATTCACTTGACAAGTCAGCTAATGTTTAAAGTGCACACAGAAACTGTAAAACCCTCTGATCTTGTATAATTTCCCCCCAGGGATCAATAAAGTATTTCTGATTCTGATCTGATCCAGAATCAGAAACTGAATGAATTAAAGCTGCATGTCATCAAATCAGTGTGATCTTTATCTTCAGCTCACCGTTGGTCTGAAGCTCTGTTATTTTCTGTTAGTGAAATGCACCCTGGGAGTCGTAGTCGACTTCTTTAGCTTTTATCAAAGAAGCAAATATTTTCTAACAGTCAGGAATACTGAACTGAGACAACTTTATTCTGTGCTGGAGTATTGTACTACTGAACTGTAGGCAGCACTACTGTACTATATGTGGTTTGTATGTAGTACTCCTGTAATGTATGTAGTATTCCTGAACCGTACGCAGTACTACTGTACTATATGTAATACTCCTGTACTGTAGTATAGTGATCATCAGCAGGTTGATCAGCTGTCACAGTCAGTTAGTGTTACCTGCTGAGGCTCAGTGACACACTGACCTGGATACGACCTGACAACACCGCTAACACTGCTAACACTGCTAACACCGCTGAGTTAACATGGTCACATGACAAGCTGCTGCCCTGGAACACAGCCGAACCGACCATTATAGACAGGACTGGTGAGCAGGACTGGTTTTGGTAATATTGGGTTTTCAGGGTTTGCCATTGATGTACCCTGATTAGTTAAGTATCTAATTCACTGGATTTAAATTCCCCTCTAATTCTTTGATCTAAAAATGGCTTCTCAACTGTGTGTCCAGAAAGTTTCTGCAGCTGCCGGCCAAACAGCCGACTACTCATTTAAAACCAGCCGGCTACTTTCAGCTGCCGATAGGTGACATGACCAGAGCGACAAGTGAGGAAATCAATCGGTTTAGATTAATATATCTTTTTTAAGCGCTTGAAGATCCAATCATCATCATGAAGAGAGCCAATAAAAACAAACGACTGGTCAAAGTTGTCATATTGACATTTAAGGTGTGTTGATTGATTCACAATGTCAACTCATGCATTAAATAACTTGGAAAAAAACATTCTACCTTAAAAGTTGCCGGTTTCTCCAGTCTACAGCTCACTAACGTTAAACTAATTAACTAGTAAAGATGAAAAGCAGCAACACATCTTTCATCCATCATTCTCTCTTCTGATGGTTTCACAGAAACAGCTGTTAAACAGCTTGTGCTGCATCCACAATGCCTGCAGGAAATGAAAGTTAGCTTAGCTTAGCTTTCATAGCCTAGCGTGTTAGATGAGCTTGACCGCTGCATGAACTGCTACTTTGGATGTTTCCAAGTAAGTAAATGAAATCATTCAAAACACAAACTGCTTGTGTTCATTGGCCTATATTGCTTAATGCTACGCTTCATCATTCGTCATGGTGACTGCCACGCAATATTCTCATAATGATGAAACTCTTCATACATTCAGTCTAACATTTGATGGTGTGGTCAGTTACAGTTGACTGATGTATGTAAACTTGTGGACTGTGGGAACAGTCCTAACATAAACTCTGAAACGAGTCACATCATTAAAAAGACAGCGCTACACCTCTGCTGCTGAATAGAGTCGTCTTCAGTGTTTGACAAATATGTCTGGCTACTCCAGACTTTATAGAAAACCCTGAAGTTTTCTATGTCACAGTTTATATAAATATCATGGTGTAGTTATATTTTATATCATCCACCCTCAATAGGTATTCCCCACATGATGGTATGGACACAATAATAATAATAATACTAATAATACTGATAATACTAATAATAATAATAAACAACACCTGACAACACGTATTATAATGTAGAAATGTTTTAATAACCTGACTACTGTGATCATTCCCTGTGAAACGAATACATATTACTCTATAAAGCAGAAAGCTAACAGGAGCTAACAGCTAACAGCAGTTTTACCTACATGCTGTCACTGCAGATGTTATTTTTGGGCTGTAACCAGAAATGGTGCCCAAATAATTATTAGACACAGTCACAAATTCAGATAGCTATGAACAAAAAAGTGTTACTCTTCCATCATCAGGGCCCAGCAGAGGAAGTACTTCAACCTGCCTCAGGAGCTGCTGATCTACCTTTACACCTCCATTATTCAGTCCTTCCTCTGCACATCCATCACTGCCTGGTTTGGATCAACCACCAAACAGGACAACGGACAGTCAGGAAACTTCACTGCAGATCCACCACACAACCTGTTCCAACTGCTCCCCTCTGGGGGCGCTACAGAGCACTGAACGTCAAAACAACCCAACACAAGAACAGCTACTACCCACAAGCCATCACTCTGACGAACACCTGACACCAGTCACACAGTGTCAAGAACAATCCCTGCGACAAACATCCACCTATATTATATATAATCTCATTAATATCACTCAACACAAACCTCTGCACGCTGTGTACACTGTAACTACTGTCAGGTCCACCTGCCTCATGTGTACAAAGAACCTGTTACATTCATCAGATTTATTTCAGCACTATTCTTGTTTTGTATATTTATAGTTTAATGTGTATGTGTGTCTATATCTGTGTGTGTACATTAGAGCAACAAAGAGTCGGAGTCAGATTCCTTGTATGTGTACACAGATCACTGGTTATCACAGTATCAGTATACTGTCAGTATTTCTGAGCTCATTTAAAACGTATTGTTTGGTCAAATATGTCAAAATAAAGAGTCGATCTATCTCTAGGCTCATGACAGCTGGAAAACAAGATGGTTACAGGCGGTTTTAATGTTAAATAAACGTTCAGAAACTGGTTTAACTAGGAAAAACATGCAGATGTAATTTAATAAAACAAAGAGTTTGTGTTTAAGATGTGAGCTCGTTCTGACAGACACACAGCAGCTGGTTCTGACAGCTTTAACCTCACATCCAGATGTTTTACAGATCCCTGCGAGCAGCGCAGCTAACACTAGCACTAGCATTTAGCACTAGGATTAGCATTAGCTCCGTGTAGCCGAGCTGGGCTGAAAAACAAGCCGAGCCGGAGGCAGATTAACCACTAAACACGTCGTTCAGCAGGTGAAAGACGTCAGTGTGACGCAGTGACAGCACAGGTGAGGGTCAGCGGGGCTGACAGCTCGAGGCGCCGCTTACCGACGCGGTGTCTTTGGCGGAGAAATTCAGGAATTCAGAACATAAAGCGGACGGTGGATCTCTGTCGGACTGGGCCGCCGCCATCTTTCCTCCCTCTGTTCTGTGACTGCTGGAAGAAGAAGAACCCGGAACCGGAAATCATGAACAGCTGAGAGTGCGGGGCGGAGGAGCAGAGTGGGCGGGGCCGGAACTTTTTAAATAGCAAGTTTCCAACAGCACATGCATGTGGAAGCCCACTTCCGCCAATTAAAGAAAAATATAGTATATGAAAAGATTTTCACAATAAAGACATCAGTTTGACTTTTTATCTCTCCATTAAAGTCGACTTACTAAGTGCATTTTCTTTTATTGTGACAAACTTTTCATCTGTGTCCTTTCTCTGCTGAAGGAAATGTTCCATACAATGAAGACAGAGAACTGAATCAAATCTTTACACAGAGGAAAACAGTGATTGACGAGGCTTCAAAAATACATCAAAAATCTAATCATAACTACATAAAACATCTCATTTGCATTTTTAAATGCTGCAGTTACATCATGAAAAGCAGCTACCAGTACAGAAAACGTACTTAATCAAATTTATTATCATTTAATTTTATTTTACATTTCTGATGTGCAATCAGAGAGATGAAGAAAGCTGCATGCTGTTGTATTTAAACACATTTAGATCACTGCTCCTCTGCTGATCTGGTCTGGACCTCACAGGTTTTATCTCCTCTAAGATCTGTTAACCTGAGTCAGTCCTGTTCTGAACCAGCTGCTGGACCAGACTCCGGAGCTGCTTCAGCTCTGCTTGGATAGCCTGAAGCTCCTGGTTCTGCAGGCTCTGGTCCCAAAGCTCCTGGTTCTGGCCCTGAAGCTCCTGGCTCTGCAGGCTTTGGTCCTGAAGCTCCTGGTTCTGAATCTCATGGTCCTGAAGCTCCTTCTTCTGCAATTTCTGGTGCTGATTTGGGCCTCTGGTAGAGAGAAGAATAACTATTAGACCACCAGCTCCCTCAGAATCTCCGGTTTGGACTGTAGTGGATGTATTCCGTGTTGGTTTGAGTCTGCAGGTACGTACTAAACACCTGATATTTACTTGACTGCGAAACATCTGGATCTAAATGATGAACTTATTTTAATACAGACCTGAAGCCTGATTCATGTTGGAGCAGAAGTTGAGTGAAATGGTTTATCTATGAAAGATCAAAACCCTCTGCAGTTGTTTAAATAATTATATATATATATATATATATATATATATATACATATTATCTATTATTATGTCTGTCTGATAGACAACAATGGAATAAGTACCCCGATCTTTTACTTCAGTGAAAGTACTAATACCACAGCAAAGAAATACTCTGTTACAAGTAAAAATCCTGCATTCAGAAGTAAAAGTACATCAAAATATACTTAAAATACCAAAATTAAAAGTCCTCATTCTGCAGAATAATAGATTATATTATTGAATTATAATTATTATTATTTTATTTTTTTGTATGATTCACATTTTGAGTTTTCAGAAGATAATTACACAGTAAATGAATAAAGAAAATATATACAGCTGTATAAGAAGAAAAATGAAAATAGAAATGCCTGAACGTAAATACATACAAAATAAAACTAAATAACTCAAAATAGAAACAGTAAATAAAACAAAATACAGAATAATACAATACAAAAATACATACAATGGTGCACATAGGGAAGACACATAGTTAGCAGCATTATATAATAGCTAGTATTCCACAGCGTCAGTTCCATTAAGTTGCACTGGCCTTATGACGATCCAACCCTGTTAACCCCTTTCCATATAAGCATGATATCACTCCCACTTCCGGAGACAGACCTCCACCCTATTGAGTAACCTGAATGATAGATTTTCTAGTGTAGCTAGCTTACCCAGCTGGATGTGCCAGTGAGAAGCTGTAGGTGCAGAGGAGGCTTTCCAATTCATAACAATGAGTTTCCGTCCCAGCATGAGGGCAGTTTGGACCCAATCTGCATCAGAAGGAGTTAGATCGTCTAACACCGTGGGGTCCCCCAAAATGTACAAGCCTGGAGTGAAAGGGACATCCTGGCCAATAATTATTTGAATATAGTCATGGATAGTTAACCAAAACTCTTGTACTTTCGGGCAGCTCCACAGCATGTGAACCAGAGTACCATTGTTTTCATTACACTTCCAACAGCCCGCATCATCCTGCAGCCCCACTCTAGTCTTGTTTTCAATTCCCTTGACATTTTTTTTGAATTTCTAAGAATTAAACTCCAATCCTCCTCTGTGAAATCAACATTGAGGTCAGCTTCCCATGTCAATCTGAGGGACAACGTATTTCCGTCAGAATTAAGAAGCAGCATGGAGTAGTAGGCTACGGCCTCGTGACCCTTTCCAAAAATGTCTAGTATGCGACACCAGATGTTCACACAGGGGGGGCACAGAGGTCGAGCCAAAGGTCTGTATCAGCAGATGCCTCAGCTGAAGGTATCTCTAGAACTGACTCTGAGGAATATCGAATTGCTGTTTTAGATTTTCAAATGATCTCATTGTTCCCTCATCATAAAGGTCACCTAAAACCTTGATCCCTTTTTGATACCACAGCTTCCAAAAAAAGGGTGCTTTGCCTATACAGAGCTTCGGATTTAACCAGATTCCCGCATGCAGATGGAGATAGGGGCTGACTTTGTAACTCAACGCAACTCTCCTCCAAACCCATTGTATATGAGAGACAACTGGATGTGTATTTACCCCTGGGGGCAATTTAGCCGTGATGAAATGTACTGGAGAAAGAGGGCTGCACAGAGCACTTTCCAAAACAAACCAGGGTGGAGCTCTCTCCGGGGGCAAGAACCAGTGTGCCATGTGTCTAAGACTAAATGCACGATGGTAAAGCATAAGGTTTGGAACCCCCAACTCACCACAGTCAATTGGTTTCTGCAGTTTGCGTAGATTGAGTTTGGGTCGTTTGTTGTTCCATAAAAATGTGTTGAATAATCTATCAAATTGTTATATATATATATATATATATATATATATATATATTGTTAAATAAGTTTAATCCAGTCAACGAACTTGCTACTAAAACCAAAGGTTTCTAGGGTGGAGAATAGATAGTGCCACTCCACCTTATCAAATGCCTTCTCAGCATCTATTGAAATGGCTGCAGCGGGTGAATTATCATTCTGTGTTGCCCACATGATGTCAATGAGACGCCTAACATTATCAGCAGAGGAGCAAGAGCGTATGAATCCAACTTGGTCAGGGTGGATCAAAGATGTTATAACCCTGTCCAGCCTGTTTGTAAGGATTTTGGATGAAATTTTACTGTCACATGAGATCAAACTAATGGGCCTATAATTTTTGCATTCGAACGGGTCCTTACCACTTTTCAGGATGAGGGAGATAAGTGCCTCTGAGGTGTAGAGCTTCACATAGAATGTTCTAAAGGCTTTATTCATCTCCTTAGTACTGGAAAGTAAGTTACCCCTCTCTCCTCTGATGGCTGGTATAGTGCTCATTGTTTCTCTCTGTTTGATGTATCTTGCGAGAAGCTTCCCAGCCCTATCGCCCTCTTCAAAATATTTCTGTCTTGCCCTGAAGAGAGAAAATTCCGCCTTACGAGAGAGAATGGCGTTGAGCTCGCACTTCAACCTAGTCAGCTTTGTCAGATTATCAGGAGACATGTTCTGTTTAAAGTTGGTGTCAGCCGCCCTGATCTGCTTTTCTAGATCCAACTGTTTGGCCATGTTTTCCCTCTTCTTGAAGGAGGCGTGTTGGATTATAGGGCCTCTGATAAAAGCTTTGAAAGCTTCCCAAGCTACTTCTAGTGATGGCGAAGAGTGTAGGTTGGTTTCTTTAAAGAGAATAATCTGAGTTCTCAGAGACTCCCTAAAGGTCATATCCATTAAAAGGGTAGAATTGAGCCTCCACCTAGGTGATCTGTCTGACTTGCTAAAGGGAGCCATGTGGAGGAACACTGGTGCATGGTCTGATATAATAATGCTGCCAATGTAACTTGATATGGTGGAGGATATCATAGAATTAGACACCAAAATAAGATCTATTCTGGAGAGATTTATGTGGTGAGGAATAAAATGTATAGTCCCTGCTAGTCGGGTTGTGTAAGCGCCAAATGTCCACCCACCCATAAGTTTTACACATATCTTGCAGAACAACGCAAGTCCTTGTGGGGCGCTGCGCAGGTGTGCTGCGGTCTAATGTCGGGTCTAACACCTCGTTAAAGTCCCCACCCATGATTATTGGGAGGTTCCCCATGTCAATCAGCTTGCTCTCCAGCAGGCCAATAAATGCTGGGTCCACTATGTTTGTGACATACACATTTGCTAATACCACTTTATGGCCCTGGATCTAGGAAAATATTAACACTATCCTCCCAGCCTCATCTGTACTTTCCTTAAGACACTTAAATTGTAAACGTTTGTTGATTAATATAGCGACTCCCCTGCTATTCCTACTCCCACAAAAGGCTGCAACGAAGCCAACCCAGTCACGGCGTAGTTTCTGTGATTCCTGCGCTAATAGGTGGGTCTCTTGCAGAAAAACAATGTCACACTTCTTTGATTTAATGAAACGTAATTCCTTTTTCTTTTTAATGGGATGGTTAAGGCCACTAACATTCCACGTCATAAGGTTTAGGTCACTATTACTGACTGACATAATGTGGATGAGTACTCAATATATTTAAATGCTGCAACTCCATAACTACCGAAAAAAAGCGCACCAATAGCAAAAAAACAAAAACAAAGACAAAGACACAAACACAAACAAAAGCAAAACGAACACTAAACCTCAGATGACCCACAGTCACCAACTGGCATCTCCTGAACAGGATGCCAAAAAATATAAACCATTATTTGGACCGTGACACTATAACTCGACCGCTGCTTTCCAGACAGCCGCCCCGCTCTGATGTCATCACAACCGCCCTCTCAGCACCGCGAACGAGAGGAGCAACCACCGGGACGCGTCCCACTCCACTCCTCAAGCGCAGCGACAACGGGAGCGGCATAGAAAAAAAAAGAAATGCAAAAGCCAGACATACTAGTTATATACAAACTTAAGGACATATTGGATTCGAAAATTCTATGCTTTATAACACCACAAACCCTGAAGCATATTAACGTTACATGTCTTAATATGATGCTCAGACACCCCTGCCGGCTCGAGCCGTTCTCTTATGTGAAGAAATAACTATAAAATAATAATAAATAGGCCTTGCCCTTTTTACCGTGTGTCCATCATGAGCTGGGAAATATAACAAATCCTTCCTGTTCAAACAATCCCGTCCTCTGTAGCAGCGAGTCAAGGCAACAAATGTCAATTCGGTAATAACAAATAAAGTTATTCCAAAAGGGAAGAAAAAAGAGAGAAAAAAACTATTCACTGGAGAAGGCATCAAAAATTATTTTCTCTCTTGTGAGAAAGAATAAAAAGGGCCTTGCCTTTCTTTTTATTTTGCCATATGCCCATCTTGAGCCGGGAGAAGAGAGAGAGGATGAAAAAGAAAAAGAAAATTCAGTTGAAAAAAGATGTAAAGGCCAATAACCCTGCGGAAAATGGACATAGTCCGTCTGGCCATGTGGATGCACGGGAATAGAAAGCGCGACACGCTAACCCAGGGAACGAATGTAGGCGAGTGCCTTCTTTGGATCATCGAATTCGCAGCGACCCTCCGGCGTCCGGATAACAAGCAAAGCGGGGAACACCAAGGAGAACTTCACATGTTGATCATGGAGCAACTTCTTGCATTCGTTGAAGCGCAGGTGTTTGTCAGTGACAGTCTTGGAGTAGTCGGGAAACACCATTAGTTTCAACTGCAGCCGTAGATCTTTTAATATCCTCGAGTTTCTTGTCATGAGCTTCAGATGTTTCTTTGATAAGCTTGGACATCTTGGCTATCTCTCTCGCCACTTCGCTGTCGGTGGCCACAGGTGCTTCGTTACTTGCTAGCGCCTGACGTGTGGACATGTCCGCACTAGCCTTGTTAGCTTGATAAGTAGCCTTTGTGTTGGCCGCGGTGAAACTTGAAAACAATTTTGGATTTCCAACTTTTTTGTAGCCGCCCTGGGGCATCTTGCCTTACCCTGTCAGAATATAGTGTGTAATCCAACAAAAACTAACTTTCGCAAGGTTATTTAAAGTTTAACTGCCGGGCGGACAGAGGAGTCTTTCAAGCAGCCATCTTCTTTCCCGCATCACGTGTCTCTTGAATTATAATTATTGATGCATTCATGTTTCTCATTTAAATACCTTTATATTCTGCTGGATAGTTTAATCTGTATTTATACATCATCATTTATTAGTTGATTATGTTTTGTATTTATAATCAAAGTAAGTTATCAGATAAATGTAGTGGAGTAGAAGTATAAAATAGATTAAAATGGAACTACTCAAGTAAAGTACAAGTACCTCCAAATTGTACTGAAGTGCAGTAGTTGAGTAAATGTACTTATTTACATTCCTGTCTGTATTACATATACATGTACATATATATATACATATATATATACACCGATCAGGCATAACATTATGACCACCTGCCTAATATTGTGTTGGTCCCCCTTTTGCTGCCAAAACAGCCCTGACCGTCGAGGCATGGACTCCACTAGACCCCTGAAGGTGTGCTGTGGTATCTGGCACCAAGATGTTAGCAGCAGATCCTTTAAGTCCTGTAAGTTGCGAGGTGGGGCCTCCATGGAACAGACTTGTCCAGCACTTCCCACAGATGCTCGATTGGATTGAGATCTGGGGAATTTGGAGGCCAAGTCAACACCTCAAACTCGTTGTTGTGCTCTTCAAACCATTCCTGAACCATTTTTGCTTTGTGGCAGGGCGCATTATCCTGCTGAAAGAGGCCACAGCCATCAGGGAATATCGTTTCCATGAAAGGGTGTACATAGTCTGCAACAATGCTTAGGTAGGTGGTACGTGTCAAAGTAACATCCACATGGATAATATCAAACTGCGATGCACTGTGTATTCTGACACCTTTCTATCACAACCAGCATTAACTTCTTTGGCAATTTGAGCTACAGTAGCTCGTCTGTTGGATCGGACCACCCGGGCCAGCCTTCGCTCCCCACGTGCATCATGACCCTGTCGCTGGCTCACCACTGTTCCTTCCTTGGACCACTTTTGATAGATACTGACCACTGCAGACCAGGAACACCCCACAAGAGCTGCAGTTTTGGAGATGCTCTGACCCAGTCGTCTAGCCATCACAATTTGGCCCTTGGCAAACTTGCTCAAATCCTTACGCTTGCCCATTTTTCCTGCTTCTAACACATCAACCTTGAGGACAACATGTTCATTTGTTGCTAATATATCCCAGGTGCCATGATGAAGAGATAATCAGTGTTATTCACTTCACCTGTCAGTGGCCATAATGTTATGCCTGATTGGTGTATTTGCAAATTTATACTCAACCTTTCCTGAAAATGACTTTTCTATGTTTAAAACACAGAAGGGCAAAACTTCAGTGGAAAAAGTGTCTGTTTTGAGCAATGCTCTTAAAAATGCTCTTTCTTTTCAACATTGCATAATAATAATAATAATAATAATAATAATAATTGCAATATTATGTAACAAAGGGGAGTTGTTGTCCCGACTCAGCTCAACCTGTGATAGCAGGTGAGTCTGAATGATTGTGTTTGTGTCAGGAGGTCCAGTCCAGATACGGAATTTTACTGCTACTCACCATCGTATCCCCACGCCGTCTCGTGTGCAGGTGACTTACATTTTCCAAGAATATTAATAGAAGGCATCTTGTTCCAGTTAGTACGTCATCCACTGCGAGCTCTACAGATGAGCCTGCTACTGAAAACTGCGAGGCTTTTAAACCGCCTCACTAGTTTGTTGTTATGTTTTTCTCTGTGTTATTTGTGTGTGTGAAGGGACAACAGATGCACATTTCATGATACAAGCTTGTGTTGTAAAATGACCATTAAATGAACCCTTTCTGTGATTCTCACCCAGAATCTCCGACTGTCTTCATGTCTCTCTGCAGGGCCAGGAACTGATCCAGAGTCTCCTACAGGACACACACACACACACACACACACACACACATACACAACCACACGCACACACACACATACACATACACCTTTACTTCCTAAACTTCACTTTAAATAAAACCTTTTTCTTTTTCACTCACTTTGATCTGTGTGCTGATGTGGCCCATCTCATCGTGGTAACGGGGGTTTGTTGTGATGTCATCATCGTAGGCGTCATTCAGCGGCGCACAGTGGTTGGAGATGTACTGGTTGTCATAGAAACGGCGGAGAAGGGGCATGGACTCCTCCACCTGCAGGATGACGGCAGCCTGCTGCATCACAGCATTAGCCTGCGAATTATCGTGCACCCTATATATATATATATATATATATATATATATATAAACACACACACACACACACACACACACACAGAAACACACACATGAACATCTGGAGCCAACAGTAATTCTGACTGTAAAACACTGATCTGATGTCACACAACGGAATTGAACTGAACTGAATTGAACTGAACTGAATTGAATTGAACTGAACTGAACTGAATTGTTCAGTTACAGTTGGTGTGATTCTCCTCACAGAGACTGTGTCTCTGGGTGTCAACAGTTAAGTGACTCCAGTCTCTTTACTTCCTTCACTGATTGATTATGGCGGTGGTTTCCTTCAGAAGTCAGAGAGGATGAGTTTCTCCTCTTTATTAAAGATATCTTTGTGGTTAATGACATACATCTTCATCTTGTTTTTGCTTTTTGAAAGTTAATAAATGGAGGAGGATAGCCTCAGGTGTGGACAGACTCTGACCTCTGACCTCTGGAAGGTGTCGGTCAGCAGGGCGATCAGCAGGTTGACACACAGGATGGAGGACGCAGCCAGAAATGTCCCACACAGCAGAGGAGCCATGACGCCGTCAACCGTTGCCATGGCAGCGTACTCGTACTCGTCCACCAGAGTGATGCGATATAGACTGTAGAGCAGGCCCGGGACAGACTGCATGCTGGGAACTGAGGACGAGCCTGGGGGGGGGTTAGTTACTAGTTACTTTACAAATTAAGATTTTTACACAAAACATATGAAGAGTTTATAAAATATGAATGTGTAAAACATCTTCTGGTTCCAGTTTCTCAGATGAAGATTTGCTGCTTTTCCTCTGAATGCCGTTAGTAATTGTAATGTACTGTTAATAATGTGGAGCTTTGGACTGTTGCTTGGACACAACAAGCATTGTGAAGGTGTCACTTTGGGCTCTGCTATATAATAGTAGAACAGTCACAGGGGACATTTTACTGCTTTTAATACTTTAAGTAAATTTTCCTGATTATATTTACATACTTTTAGTGAAGGACATTTATTTGTGGACGACACGGTGGTGCAGTGGTTAGCACTGTTGCTGTGCGTAACAGCAAGCTATACGTCTGGTTGTGACTGTGAGCGTCTGTCTCTATGTCAGCCCTGTGATTGGCTGGCTCCAGGGGTCGCCCAATGTCAGCTGGGATTAGTACTTTTACCTCAGTAAAGGATCTGAATACTTCCTTCACCTCTGATTGTATGAAGAGTTTGAAGAACGCAGAACATTTTAACTTTCGCTGTTTTGCAAATGAAAACAGTTTTGACAGTTCATCAAAACAAAGAAGAATAAACTAAGTTGGTGAGATCAACCAATCAAACAAAGACAGAAAACAGGAAGTCATGCACACACTGACCTCCAAATATGATCCAGAAGCTGCAGGCGTAGGGAACAAAGATCTCAGCGTACAAGAAGAGGAAACACATCACGTCCCCAACGATGTTCCCCAACATGACGATGAATGGACCCATCAACCTGCACACACACACACACACACATACACGCAGACACACACACACACACACACACACACAGGCACAACATGTTGCCATGGTAACATTAACGCGTTTCGACAAGACGTTGCCGTGGTAACAGTAACACGTTTAGACAACATGGACTGATGATGGAGGAAATCATGTAAAAATCTGTGTGTGTCAGTGTGTTTGGTGTTGGACACAACAGGTGTGTGATTATTGTTCAGGTGTGTGTGTTTGTACCTGAAGGCTCTGACGTGCTTCATCAATCTCAGCCACAGGAAGATGATGGTGACGGAGAACAGACGCAGGCTGGCGGTGTGAAGACGGGCAGACGGACGAAACACGTCAGCCATGTGGACGCTGAACGACACCGCCAGGAGAGAGTACACTAGCCAATCAAACACGTTCCTGACAACACACATACACACACGCACAGGTTTGTCTTTCTACTTTCTCACATATTCATTCTGGTAAAATTACAGCTTTATTCCTGTATTCTTACTTTATTCTCACCAAAATGTGCTTTATTTACCAATATTGTGTTTATTTTTAAATTCTGACTTTATTCTTGTAATGTTAATACTTTTCGTGTGTGTGCGTGTATGTGTGTTACCACAGGTCTTGGCTGTAGCTTCCTCTCATCCTGTGAATCTGTTTGTTCTGATCCAAAAGGAAAACTTTGTCCTGCACACACACACACACACACATTATATCAGAGGTCTGACACGCTGTGGACCACCCCTCAAACACTTAAACCCCCTCGGCTTTGGACAGAGCCAGGCTAGCTGTTTCCCCCATTTCCAGTGTTTATGCTAAGCAAAGCTAACCAGTAGCTGGCTGTAGCTTCCTATTTCAGTAAACTGTCCCTTTACAGTTTTTTCGATTGCTAACAAATATTGGTCAATACTGGAGCCACTTTTTCAAAACTCTTCATACAGTCTTAATCTCACCTCAGACCACCAGAACACTTCATACATCTCAAAATAAGCTCTTTCAACCAAAACGCTGGCAACAGCTCTCCCTCAGAAAGTATCCACTGTCACTCACACATACCGAACAAACAATAACAACAAGGAGCATTACATCAAAGATGAACTGAATGACTTCACATAAATCAGTACTTCATTATAGAATAACACCTTTTCACTGTATTGACTGTACTAAAGTACATATAACAAGAAATAATCAGAAATACAGCAATTTGCTTCAATATCATTTTCTCTTTGCATATAGTCATTTGAAAAGTGAAAAGTTTGAATAAACAAACAAATTTGTACTATTGATGGAACTGTTGAACGATGCAGATTTGGTTGGATCCTCTCTCACAGAGAGACCATGTTTACAACAGGGTCAATGATTGTGGCCCTTATCTCATCAGAGACCACCTCTTGATCTTCCTCTCCTTTGTCCTCTGCTCATTCTCCCTCTCCCTGCCACTCTTCTTCCCCCACCAACTGGACTTCCTTGATCCAGGTTTCCAAACAAAATAATTCCAAAGCAAATTTCACTGTTTGGTAACGAGACTACAGTAAAAACATAGGTAGGGTTCCACTGCAGAAATGCAAATTTGAGTTTTGAAAACAGTGTGTTAGCATTTGAAAAATGTATTGCAGGTGGTGAAGTATGAATGAGAAAAGACTTCATGGATTTTGGAAAATGTGGGCATTGAATGCATTTTGTGTTAAAGCAATGAAATGTGATTCAGAGTTTGGTCCACACAGACTTCTGTTCCACTGACTGTGTGAAAGGTTTTGACATGTAAGCAATCCAAAAAAACTGTAAACATGTTAATTCCTACCTGAGGCCACATGGGATGTGAGCAGCGCAGGTCATCATGGAGACGACGTTCGGCCCACCGCTGCCAGAGGCGGAGCTTCCCCCTCGAACGCAGGATGTCCTGCACCTCCCTCAGCACCTCCTCCAGAGTCAACAGGAGCGCCAGGATCACAAGGAGGACACGCCACCAGTCCTGAGACAGACAGACAGGTGAAGACACAGACAGACAGGTAGAAAGACACAGGTGACAGACATAAAGACAGGTAGGTCACCTGGGGGAGGACATAGCAATCAGTTGAGTCTCTGTGGAAGGACACAGAGATGGCGACGGTTGTCCAGGAAACGTTGAACAGGAAGTTGAGGATAAGGAGGAGCCACGCCCCTAACCTGGCAGCAGCACAGACAGATAGACAGACAGGTAGAGCAGTGACCTTCCACCTGAGAGTTCACTGAGTGATGATATAAAATAAATCAAACCAATCAGAGTGGAGTTTACCTGCCGTACAGTTTCCATTTGACCTGTATCAGTTTGAGAAAGACTGGATTCATGATGAGGTCCAGTTTCCCCTGCTGCACCACCACCTCCAGCTGACACCACAGGAACAATACAGTTAAACACAGCCCACTGTACACAGTTCACTGTGCACTGCACACTGTTCACTGTACACAGTTCACTACACACAGTTCACTGTTCACTGTACACAGTTCACACTGCACTGCGCACAGTTCACTGCGCACTGTACAATACAACACAGTGTAGTATAACACAGTCCAGTTCAGTTAACTACACACTGAACTGAAATACAGTTAACTTATGGAACTTACTGGAGACATCGGCTCACTGACGACTTCTTCTACAAAACACAACACAACAGAAGGACAGTCAGACAGACAGGTAGAGTCAATGAATGAAACAGCACTGTATCATGAATGGTAGTATTGTCTGTAAAAAAGCAGCAGCAGAATAAGCAGTGATACAAACAGTACTATAGTAGAACTACAGCAGTATTGCAGTATTATCGTTAGGGGGCATTCAGGTTGAAAATTGAATGACCAGTAGGGGACCAGTGAAAGACCAATGGAGGGGGCCAGGTGACCATGGTTATGGTTACAGCAGGTTCAGGTAGTAGTACTGTAATAAACCAGGGTAGTTCTGTAGTAGTACTGCGGTAGCTTGCTCATGGTGGGAACTGTTGGGTCTCAGTAATAATATTATCAAGAGTCGGTCTAGACCTGCTCTGTTTGTAAAGTGTCATGAGATGACTTTTGTTGTGATTTGACACTACATAAATAAAATTTAATTGAAATGAATTGAATTGAATAGCAGTAATAGCAGTGTTACCTTGCAGGTGGGTCTCAGATGAGTGTGGTTCTGGTTCCAGCAGGTTCAGGTAGTAGTACTGCTGCCTGGTCATTCTGTCCGTCACATGGAACTGACTGAGTGCCAGCCGGGCCTGAACACAACATACAACCACATTCATCATCACCAGGATACACCCTGGTCTATTCTTAGCTTCATCTTTCTATATTTTACAATATGATCTGAAATCAAATGTGCATTTCTTGAAGGAAATAGAAAAACAACAATATTAAAAAGTTGGAAGTTTTAATTTGACTTTTTTGGACCAATCACAGCCCTGTCAATAGCTTACCACTGGACTCATCCGACTAATCAGAGCAGTTATACAGAGCTGTCCATCAGAGTCCTTCATCCCTGCCTCCGCCCCAAGCTCCAACAGCACCCGAGCTGCTTCTCTACGCTCTGAAAACACACACCGACAGTGCTGTGTCAGTACTGACCCAGTGGAGTCAGTAGAGCCAGTAGCGATTTGTAGTGTAAGTAGTGTCAGTGGTGATGTCAGTGGTGATGTAAATGGTCTTCACTTACATAGCGCTCTTCAACCTTAACAGTTCCCAAAGCGCTTTACAGATCAGGTATCATTCACCCATTCACTCACTCTACCATACAAGGTGCTGGTCTCCATCGGGAGCAAGTTAGAGTTCAGTGTCTTGCTCAAGGACACCCTACCCGCTCTACCCTGCTCTACCTTCCATGCGACAGTCACCACCATGCTGCCCCGAGTAGTGATGTCAGGGGTAATATTAGTAGTGATGTCACTGATGATGCCAGTGGTACCCATGTTTGCGGCGAGCTGCAGAGGAGTTCTGTGTTTGTAGTCGGTGCAGCTGATGGAGGCTCCGGCCTGCAGCAGCAGTCTGATGGAACCTACAGCTTCGTTCTTTGCAGCGTAATGAAGAGGAGTCTGCTGGTCCAGAAGAGTCCGAGCCTCCGGATCAGCTGAGGACAACACACACACACACACACACACACACACACCCTTATTGATCAGGATCTGTACATCTGATCTGTACATTCAACAACTACAGTTCCCATGAGTCTTTGCTATAGGTGGACTATTAAAGAGGAGGTATTCTGCTCATGTCCAGCTCTCTATCTTTATTCTGGGACTCCACTAGAGCAGCTCTGCATGATTCACAGATCTAATAAGTCCTTCTTCATCTTATTGTGGCCCTTCATGCGGCCCCTCAGTTCACCCTCTGTCTGACACAAGCCGTCTGAGCTCCTGTCTCTTCAAGGCCCGCCTCCCTAAAAGCCCACTTTCTTCTGAGCCCTGAGCACAGCACACTGCTTCATACTGAGCCGCTGTGGTTGACTGCATGGCAGCAACAGTAACTTAGCTTGTAAAATAGAGACATGAGGACTGAATGTGATGAACTTCCTGTTTATCAGACCACAAATGAGATAAGAAGTAGGTTGGAAAAATGATAGATGCTGCTGGAGTGTTTCTGGGGACTGGGCCTCACTGATTACTGTAGCTATGGACTGACTCTGGGTTAGAAAGATAACAAAAAAGTGTTCCTTTAACTCTCTCCTGGACTCTTCCTCATAGACCTTTTTGGTCCAGCAGGAACTGAACCATGTCCAGGTAATTCAGTGCAGAGGCCACGTGAAGCGCTGTGACTCCAAACTGATCTGGCCGGAGGAGGTCTGATCCCCGGTCCAAGAAGAACCGCATCACATCCACACTCCACGCCCTGGAGATCTGAACACACACACCAGATTTTGGCAACAAACTTTATCGTACAAGAACTGCAAATAAAACTCTTCGCTATGTTTTTATCAAGTTTGTCTCTAAATAATAATAAAGGAAGATAAACCACCAGTAGCTGTATTCAGGAAACATCTTAAAGGCTTAGTTCACTCAAATCACTAACACTGTGGGCCAGAATCATTGAAAGGCTTTTGTGCCTTTTTTTCAGGTTCAGATGTGACACATTATACTGCAGACTAAGGCTTGAGTCACAGTTTGATTCATTTACTGAGTGTTTGCAAGGTGGGTCTCTCTCCTTATTGCATATGCATTTAACAGAGGGTCACATGCAAATAACCGTCATCAAATAATGACTTGAAGTTGTGATGGTCACTTTTGCTGGTAAACTCTTCACCTCTGAAATGCAGCATAAACACAGTGCAGATTGGGTTAAGGTTGGATTGGAGTCACAAGAAAAGTTGTGAAGTGTTTTGTAGTTCCGCGTCTTTTTGTGGTCGTTTTGTGTCTCGTAGTTTTGTGTCTCTTTGTGGTTGCTTTGTGTAATGATATTGACAACCGCTGTATTATTTATTATTATTAACATAAACAAAGTGTAGAATAAATAAAAATTAAAGTCACGTGTTGACCTCGTGCAGGATGGTCTGTCCGTATCTGTCTGAGCTGTTAGGATCGGCTCCATCTGAGATAACTTCATCCAGAAACTGAAGGTCCACCTGCACAAACACACGAATATGTTCAGGAGGATTTTAAACTGACATTTCTTCACCAACTGTGAAGCTGCTGGTACATTAATAAGACACCTATCTGATCATCAGATATTAATATTTGCATGTTACCTAGTTTGTGTTACCTGGTTGGTGTCACCTGAGGCCTGTACTACAAAGCAAGTTCAATGTACCCAGGATATCTTTCTGTTATCTGGCGTCACTGAGCCTAACACCCGCGATCCTGCTAAGCGATCACACAATAGTGGTTATCAACTCTGTAAATCAACCCAGGGTTTCACAATCTAGCCATGAGTGCGCTTACGTAAGAGGGGCAGGGTTTGCAGCATCTGACCAATCACAAACATGGACAAGTCTACTGGCAGCACAGTGGCATATTTTACAACCGAACAGGAAACTACAATATTAGACAAATATGAAGAAGTTAAACACATCATCCAGGCTGAAAGCAGCACAGCTGCAGATGCCAGATGCAGGAAGGACAGCTGGCAAATGATCGACTGAACGACTGAAGGCTTCTAATATCACTGCCCCATCATTAGGGCACAAGGAGATCTTACTGTCATTACATTTGTGTATTCTATTAAATTCATGTGTTGCTGAGATTTTTTTAATTCTTATGGCGTGTTGATTACAGTCTTGTGACAGTTTTAGTCTTATTCTGTCAGCTGCAGCCCAGGAGTTTAAGACAGAGCAAATAAAACATACATATAAAAACATGGTTCAAAGCGGTGAGTAGGCTTACTTTCATATCTTCTAAGAACAACAAGTACAAGGCTTCAGTGCTTCAGTCAGTCTCTGCTGGAGGATGATATCAGTAAACAGGAGTCATTCGCTCCGACCAGAATCTATATCTCTCATATTAAACACCGTCAGGGAAAGACAAAGGGCTGCCACTCTCTGAACACTCTGCCCCCCTAAGAGAGGGTGAGGTCGTTTTCCAAGAGAGTTGATTGGTCAGTAGGCGGTGCTTTTATACTAGTTGATCTCTGGAGCAGGTTAGGTGTACAGCATAAGTTACCATGGTGATATATCCCGGCAAGAAGTGAACCACTGTTGTGACCCTGAAAACACAGGGTTAACCCTGAAGGTACCTCGCTAACCTCTAATCCTGCTTCATAGTACAGTAGTACGTACCTGGATGGCGTTACCTGGTCTGTGTTCTGGTTCATATTAATGTTTATATGTTACCTGGTCGGTATCCTGGTTTGTAGCAGCCAGCTGCCTGAAGTGATTCAGCAGTTTTTTATTCAGCTGTTGGTTTTTATTTGTTGTGTCAGTTTCGTCTCTCTGCTCTTCATCACCTTCATCATCCTCAGCCAGACCTCTGTACTTCTTTTCCAGCTGAACACCTGAATGTTAATCATCAATATTAACATTAATAAATCCTGATCTGCTGATCTGACTGAAAAACCACCTGGTGTCTCTGTGTGTCACCTGTCAATTTTCTCCCCAGCTTCCTGCGGCCGCAGGAGTACGACGCCCACTGAGCTGCAGCCTTCACTGCTGCTGACAGTGAGGACCTGGACCCCTGAGGACACCCTGAGACCTGAGGATACCCCGAGACTTGACGACACCCAGAGACCTGAGGACAAACAGAGGCCTGAGGAGAAATAGAGACCTGAGGACAGTGGTGCAATATACATGTACAAGCACATTTACTCAAGTACTGTATTTAAGTACATATTTGGGGTACTTCTTCTACATCACTACATCTCAGAGGGAAATATTCTACTTTTTACTGCACCACATCTGTCTGACAGCTTTAGTTACTAGTTACTTCCTGTCCAGAGAAAACCATGTATCTCCAGATGTTTGTAATGAACCGTGTATCTCCAGATGTTTGTGATGAACTGAAGGATGAAGTGTCCCTTCATGTGTTGAGAACATTCTCCTCCTTCTTGAGCTAAATAAACTACACTGCTCAAAAATTAAAGGAACACTTTTTAATCAGAGTATAGCATCAAGTTAATTAAACTTCTGGGATATTGATCTGATCAGTTAAGTAGCAGAGGGGTTTGTTAATCAGTTTCAGCTGCTTTGGTGTTAATGAAATTAACAACAGGTGCACTAGAGGGGCAACAATGAGACGACCCCCAAAACAGGAATGGTTTTCCAGGTGGAGGCCACTGACATTTTTTCCCTCCTCATCTTTTCTGACCGTTTTTCACTAGTTTTGCATTTGGCTCGGGTCAGTGTCACTACTGGTAGCATGAGGCGATACCTGGACCCTACAGAGGTTGCACAGGCAGTCCAACTGCTCCAGGACGGCACATCAATACGTGCCATTGCCAGAAGGTTTGCTGTGTCTCCCAGCACAGTCTCAAGAGCATGGAGGAGATTCCAGGAGACAGGCAGTTACTCTAGGAGAGCTGGACAGGGCCGTAGAAGGTCCTTAACCCATGAGCAGGACCGGTATCTGCTGATGGGTTAACTGCCAGAGCCCTACAAAATGGCCTCCAGCAGGCCACTGGTGTGAATGTCTCTGACCAAACAATCAGAAACGGACTTCATGAGGGTGGCCTGAGGGCCCAACGTCCTCTAGTGGGCCCTGTGCTCACTGCCCGGCACCGTGGAGCTCGATTGGCATTTGCCATAGAACACCAGAATTGGCAGGTCCGCCACTGGCGCCCTGTGCTTTTCACAGATGAGAGCAGGTTCACCCTGAGCACATGTGACAGACGTGAAAGGGTCTGGAGAAGCCGTGGAGAACGTTATGCTGCCTGTAACATCTTTCAGCATGACCAGTTTGGTGGTGGCTCAGTGATGGTCTGGGGAGGCATATCCATGGAGGCACGCACAGACCTCTACAGGCTAGACAACGGCACCTTGACTGCCATTAGGTATCGGGATGAAATCCTTGGACCCATTGTCAGACTCTACGCTGGTGCAGTGGGTCCTGGGTTCCTCCTGGTGCACGACAATGCCTGGCCTCATGTGGCGAGAGTACGCAGGCAGTTCCTGGAGGATGAAGGAATTGATACCATTGACTGGCCCCCACGCTCGCCTGACCTGAATCCAATAGAACACCTCTGGGACATTATGTTTCGGTCCATCCGACGCCGCCAGGTTGCACCTCAGACTGTCCAGGAGCTCAGTGATGCCCTGGTCCAGATCTGGGAGGAGATACCCCAGGACACCATCCGTCGTCTCATTAGGAGCATGCCCCGACGTTGTCAGGCATGCTTACAAGCACGTGGGGGCAATACACAGTACTGAGTACCATTTTGAGTTGCTACAATGGAATTTCAGCAAAATTGACTAGCCTGCTGCATCATTTTTTCACTTGGATTTTCAGGGTGTCTTTGAATTCAGTCCTCTGTAGGTTGATAATTTTCATTTCCATCAAACGATGTGGCATCCTTTAGTTTCTAACACATTACACAGTCCATATCTGTATAGATATCCAGCATGACTTTTTTCCCATTGAGATCTGATGTGTTTTCAAAGTGTTCCTTTAATTTTTTGAGCAGTGTATTTAAACCCTCCTCTGATCAGCTGGAAAATGAATATGTGGTTCTCACAGGACCTGCTGATACTGAGAATACTTAGACTTTTACTTCAGGAAGGTTTGCAGGACTTTGACTTTATGTTTTTATTAGCTCTCACAAGTGAAAGTGGACTGTTAGGGTTGTTTTATTCTGCTGGGCGAGCTGGATGGGTTACTGGGACTCCCAGCAGGCTGAAACAAACAGTCAGAACCTGGCTCTGGTTCTGGCTCAGACTCACCTGGATTGTGTTGGTGCTTCCTGTCATCTCCAGCTCCAGTCCAGGATTCTGCAGACCTGTCAGACCGGCCCTGGTTCCCCTCTTCATCCTTGTTCTGTTAAGCCTCCGTCCACCAGGTCAAAACTCCAGACCTCCACACAGATGGACCTCCTAGACCTTCTGAAAGCTGCCGGACCTTCTTAAACTTGCCAGACCTCCAGAAAACTGCTGAACCTCCGGAAACCAGTTTAAAACCTCCTGGACCATCTGAACCCTGCCAGACATTGAGAAACCCGACGGACCTCCTGAAACCTGCTGGACCTACCAGAACTGTTTCCAGATTGAGTCCAGTATTTTTTGTCCTCTGTCCTGGATGAAGGACAAAAATTAGCTAAGAACTCTCTCTAATCCGGATCTGTCTTGACCTTGTGGTTCAGAGGGACTGAGTTGATCCAGATCTGCCTGAGTCTTCACCTTGTAGTTCTGAAGGACTAAGCTGATCCAGATCAGTGGTTCACTTTGTGCTTTTGAGCTTCAGCTGCTCAAACAAAACCATAAAGTCAGCTGACAGTGACGCTTATCGGCCTGCTGCCCTGCTCAAAGGTTTATGGTTTATCTTATCAGTGAGTGGAGGTGGAGGGTCCAGGTCCAGGACTGAACAGAACAAAACAAACAGGAAGAAGCTGAATGAAAACTGACCTCTGACATCAACTGAAATGATTTTATAAACAGAACTTTTAATTTATAAAACACACACACTTCCTGCTGGATCTCTTCATATTTACACGTCAGTGACTCTGAACCTGATACTGAATCACAGATCAGGTCCTCCTGAGACCTGGAATTCTTATTAGATCAAGTAAGTCTTATTTGTTTATTTTTATGGTCCTTTGTGGATGTCAGGACGTTATTTCTCAGTCTTCTATGCAATTTTATAGCAATAAAATGCAAATTTGAAACTTAAATTTAGGAAATGAAAATGGTTAGCTTAGCATTTAGCTTTCAGTTATTAAAAGAAACTCGAAGTCTGTTTCACCTCTGACCTCTGGTTCATCATCACTGATAGGTGAGGTCAGGTGTGTGCTCTGTTGCGCCTATAACCACACCCGACAGTGATGTCACAGTGTCCTGGAGTACACCTGTACGTCACTGCAGCCAGTTAGAGTTTCGTTCATGTTTTCTGTTGTGTTGAACACGTAACATTAACATATTATTAAAGTCTGTCGATGTCTGAGAAATCAAAAGGTCTGATAACATATTTAACATAAATGCTTCATGTAAACAAACACTTTTGATAAAGATCCCTTAAATCTGGAAATCAAAGAGTGTAGACACAGACTGTATATAAAGATGGCCAACGTGTCTCCGCCTCCTCACGTCATTTGGATCCAGAGTCCAGTAGTTGTGACATCATAACTTAACAGAAGTCCTGACAGCTTGTTTAAAGGTACTGAGTCTGAATACAGACTGTGTGTATTCCTGGACAGAGTGTTTTGATACTTTGATACAGTATTTATATATGCTTTATAATCCAACAAGACATGGACATCTCACTTTCTACAATATGGGACCTTTAATAGGTTAATAATCGTCAGATCCACACGAACATGTCGGGGCTCCAGTCTGAAGATCACACACTCATCACACAGGAGGAGGAAAACGACTGGAGATGCAGATGAAGAAAAACCCCATCATGCTTTGCACAGCAGCCATGTTTATTTATTGTTTGTTTTCTGGATTTTCCCCCCAAAAACAATCAAACTAATAATTTGAAATAATAAATATCTTTATTGGACATGATCAGATGGTTACAACTTCAACCTGTTGGCCACCATAATGATGTTATCATTATTATTATTATTATTTCTGATAATAATAATGTTTGAAATGAACACATGGAAATATAACATCTATAAAGTATAACTGTGACATCTGGCTGCAGGTGAGTTTCTGAGTTGGATGTTCGAGTCTCAGCTCCTCCTGCTGAGGTGTGTGTGTTTATTCCACAGACTGTATATCAAAGGACGCGTCTCCGCCACGGACAGTATGTAAAGATGGCCGACGCGTTTCCACCACAGACTGCATGTAAAGACAGCCGACGCCTTTCTACTTCCTCCAAGTACAAAAATGAAGCCAAACTCTCCCGGATACGGCTCCTGCCATCTTGTGTTGGTGACATAATTTGGAGCCAGAATCTGCGCAGTGGCGATCGGGGGGTGGAGCCGCGGTATCAAAGTGCCCATACACCTGCCCGACCCAATCGCGAGCACACCACAGTCAATCTCGGCTGTCAATCATGACGTTTAACCCCCGTTTTTATAGCATCAAATAACGAATTAAAACCAAACTGATCAGAAGAACGAACACTTGAACAAACATCAGCGTGATAAGAACTACCTGAAATGACAGAAACCATCTTTGGGAAAAAGTTATTTGATTATTTTTTTGGCCCATGTCCCATCCACTAACATGGAGGAGGCGGGGCTTATGACCTATGTTGCAGCCAGCCACCAGGGGGCAATCGAGACATTTTGGCTTCACATTCAGGGAGCTGTCATGTCGTCGATCTTCATATACAGTCAATGGTTTATCCAAACCAGTGGTTTCCCATACACTCTCTGTTCCAGGTGACTCCACAGAGCCAACACCACTCTGCTCTGCACAGAGGACACTGCATGTGCATACAGCCGCCTGCAGGGGGAGACAACACACACACTGTGTTTTCTGTGATAATGATGTAATGTAAACTTCTGTATGGTTGCATCTTTAATACAAACTCTTTTGCGTTTTACTGATTTCACTGATGCTCAACTCTCATATGACTGAATTACAACGCAAAGAGGGAGGAGGAGCCTGCAGACTGTGTGCAGCTTGAGAGACCAAACTCAGTCTCAGGGCCTTAGCACATTAACACCTGAGGGAGACCGGTTCAGACTGGTTCAGACAAGTTCAGACCACATGACCGATAAACCAGTTTCTTTAGAATCAGTTTGTTTCTCACCGTTTCTCTCCACAAGAACTGAACACTGAGGACAGGGTTTAGTTGACTCCTGCAGGAGAAGCAGGGAGGCTTGATCCCACCTCCCTCTGAGAGACGCCTCCTCCTCCACCACAAAACCCTGACGACAAGAGAGGAGGAGAGGGGAGGAGGAGGAGAGGACAGGAGAGGAGGAGGAGGGGCAGCAGCAGGAGGAGGAGAGGAGGAGCAGGAGGAGGAGAGGACAGGAGAGGAGGAGCAAGGGAGGACAGGAGAGGAGGAGCAGGAGGAGGGGAGGAGGAGGAGAGGAGAGGAGGAGCAGGAGGAGGAGAGGAGAGGAGGGGAGGAGAGTGAGGAGGAGAGGAGGAGGATCTTAATTTAGTATCAGGAGTATTAAGTATTAATCTAGTATTATATGTTCGTTAAAAGAAGGATTTCTTTTTGTGAAATATCAACTTCAACACCTTTGTGACAGTAAAATATAACTTCATTATAATAATACATATTATTATAATTATATATATATATATTATTATAATTGAGTCCCTGTTGGCATCTGTGATTGGTCAGCTGATCTGTATATTGATTGGTCAGCTCACCTGTGAGGCTTCACCTGTGGGCGGGGCCAGCTCAGTGTGACACGCGCCCTCATGGTACCCCTCCCTGCATTCTTTGCAGAAGACAAAGCCGCAGCCGAGCTGTCTGTCACACTCCACCCTCCTGCTGTCCTCAGGTGGGACAAGCCCCGCCCCACAGCCAGGTGACGGACACATCAGTCCTCCAATCATCAAAAGGCACTCCTCTGCCCCGTACTGCAGGTACCGCCCATACTGAGAGAGAGAGAAACAGATCTGTTAGCTTGGTGCTCTCTGATGTTTCCACAGTTACAGCATCAGACTGTGGGTTCAGACAGAAGCTACCTCCATGTTCATTTATTCTATAATTAATATCAGACGAGTGTTTAGAGACTGAAGCAGCGTGACATCCAATAACACCTGTTATATTAATGAGGTGTATTTTAGATTGAATAGAACAGAACTGAGGAATTGAAGTTACATCCCACCCATCACAATAAGCATAATATAATATATAAATAATAATAATAATATAATTATATAAAAGTATAAATATAATAAACATCACAGAGCTGCAAAAACATGAGAAACAGTATGTGTATATACATATTCAATTCAATTTCATTTATATAACGCCAAATCACAACAAAAGTCATCACATGACACTTTACAAACAGAGCAGGTCTAGACCGACTATAATGTTATTACAGAGACCAACAGGTCCCACCATGAGTAAGGAAACACTTCCTTTAAAGAGGATACTGAGCCGCTGTGGTTGACTGCATGACAGCAACAGTAACTCAGCTTGGCAAATAGAGACATGAGGACTGAATGTGATGAACTTCCTGTTTATCAGACCACAAATGAGACAAGAAGTAGGTTGGAAAAACGATAGATGCTGCTGGAGCTGAGTGTTTCTGGGGACTGGGCCTCACTGATTACTGTACAAAAACACACAACTTGATTCACTGATTTTGGTGAAACTCCATCATTTTATGAAAATGTTTCCTGGTTTTCCCTCTGATGTCCTCCGGCTGCTCTGCCTCAACTCTCAGTGATTTACGGAGTTTCCTGATGGAGAGAAAACTTTAGAAAGTAACTGCTAACAGCAGCTACAGTTAGCAGCCGTTAGCTCAGTTTGCTCTGAGCACCAGGGGAGTGTTGGTGTTTACACCGCCAGCACAGGAGCTTTGGACTGCCGGGAGGAGGAGGTTTTTGGTCCCGGGCTCCAAGAGTCAGATGGTTAGAGTCAGCTAACTAAGAGCATATATATATATATATATATATATATATATATATATATATATATATATGGCTAAGAGGACCGCTAGCTGCACAGCTAACTAGTGAATGGCAGCTACAGTTAGCAGTAGCTAACAATGACTTTAGCAACAAGTAAAGCCGTCTGTCCATCAAGGAACGACCTCCTACCTACCTACTTTCCTTCACAACAGAAAAAGCTCTTTCTATGAGACACTGAACAACCAAGAGTAGCAGTAAAGAGTCGTCCTGAGCAGAGCAGCCCAACAACTCAGACAGACTGGGGGGGTGAGCGGCCCTCTACTTCGTGGCCGTGCTTTGTTTTCTTTCTTCTTCTTCTTCTTCGTGGGTGTGCTGTCACTGCTGTGCACTGAGCTGATGACCATGTGAAGAAATCCGGGATGTATTATGTAATATGTCTCATGGGGGTAGACACGAAAAGCGAATGGAGCGTTTTGAGCAGTCTGAAGCTTTTGGCTCACAGGAATTACTTTTACATACATTTTTTACATTATTTGGCAACTTTGGTAATGTTTAATAGGAATATCCAACATTGTAGCTCTATGTAAATGGAAGAAAATAAAGAAAAGGATACAGTGGACCAAAAGAAATTATGACATGTTAAGTGAAGAAGAAATATTTTGATTCTGCACTATTTTTAGGTCGGCAATCAAATTTAAGCAAATTTATGGCATTGACCAACTGAACTCCTTCGTCCAAAAGGTCAGATGTCTTTGAGTTGTGTCCTTCCATCGAAGCATGCGTTCAGATGACAGGTGGATCTGATCTCCTCATCGGAAGCTCGTTCAATGAACTCAGCTTGCAGCCGGTGTTCACCTGTTCTAAATATGGCTGTGCCTCAAGTTTCCAGCAGGTCATTGCTCACTAAGCAGCATTGTGATAGTGGGAAACACAGCATCAGAACTAAGTGAAAGTGTCAGAAGTCAAACTGGTATTCTGAGCAAGGAGGGGCTTTCTCAGTGTCAAATCATGGCCAGGCTAAGGGTTTCTAAGGGGGCAGTGCATGGATCTCTAAAATGCTTTGCAGAAACGGGATCAGTTGTATCCAAAGCTCGATCAGGCAGACCAACAGTGACCACACCATCAG
Organism: Enoplosus armatus; assembly: GCF_043641665.1. Lineage (NCBI taxonomy): Eukaryota > Metazoa > Chordata > Actinopteri > Centrarchiformes > Enoplosidae > Enoplosus > Enoplosus armatus. Next base: position 135,388 of record NC_092191.1, on the reverse strand, counting down.
AAGATCAACACATCAAGTTTAGTTCCCCGAGAGATAGAAAAGCACCTTCATCACAGATACACAATCTGCTAAATAAAGAACGCCAGACTCCAATCAGCAAAAGTCCTGTCAAAAGAAGGCTGTCTTGTCGTGGTCTCTGAGGACCAGTAGCAGTTTCTAAACCACTTCTCAGAAGGGGAAACAAGGCCAAACTCTTGGGGTGGGCTAAGAAATAGCAGCATTTTACTGTGGATGAAGAAAAGTCCTATTTACTGATGAATCCAGGTTAGAGACTTCTGGCGGTAACAGAAGGGTGTATGTAAGGAGACGAGCAGGAGAGAGAATGATACTGCCGTGGATCAAACCAACAGGGAAACATGGTGGTGGGAATATTCAAGTCTGGGGGGGTTTGCCTACCTAACCCTAACCCTGCAGTGAATCGACTACAACCTGACCAAGGAGAAGCACCACTCCATTCTTCAGAGACATGCTGTACCCTCTGGTCTGCATCTTTGTGGAGAGGGATTCATACTGCAGCAGGATAAGGACCCCAAACACACCTCAAAGCTAACTGTCATGGACTTTCCTCTTTCCTAAATACTAAGATTCTCTAAAATTACTTATTTTTCAAAGATTTAACTTTTCACTCAAATTGCTCAGCTGATCATTTGTAATGAAAAAAATAGTATTACATTTGAAACAAATGCAAAATAGAAGTATATTGACTGGTGGTCTCCACCCTTTTGGACCCCACTGTATATACACACCCACATACATACATGTATGAGGAGGAAACACTCACCTGATCGTCTCCCAAAATCCTGAAATGATGCAACTCTTTAATGAGAGAGTCGACGCAGCCAACTGGAGACACAAAATAACACATTTAGTCAGATTTACTGATTACACTGATCACCTGATGGACACAGTTTCTACTCTGAATTAAATATGAATCATAATGTGAGTGACGACGACCAGCATGAAGAATCTATTTTGGATGAATAAAGAAGAACTGAGGAGTTAATGATTACGATGTTCATGTGGTTTATTTGATAAAAGCTGGAGTAACAGTCATCAGACAGCAGCTGACTGTTGTTTCACAGCTGCCAATTAACTGTGATTACTCAGTAACAGTGTGTGTTTGTGCGTGTACTCTGTAATGAGGATTAATGAAGAAGCCGTCTCTGTGTTTACAGTCATGTGACTCTCAGCTTCAAACAGGAAGTGGATTATTGATCAGCAGGTTTCTGACAGGACATGACATCACTGAGTCTGCCGGAGCCTCACTGTGACATCATCATCAACTCATTATAAAACTATCCATTAATGAAACTATTACATCATCAAGGCCAGACTGGACATGAAACCAAGAGGTTTCATTAAGTAGCCACATGTCTTCATTGGTAGTCATCTTATACAGTAGCCAAGTCATCTTATGCAGTAGCCAAGCGATAACATTGCTGGCCTCAGGCAGTACGGATCACGTGTGCAGAAACTCATGAACTGATGTCATGTGAAGCTCAGACTGATGTCACAAATCGTGTTTTGCTGCTGACATCACACTGTACTCAACAGTATCACGCTAAGTCTCACCAGCACACGGCAGTGAGTAGCCAATCACAGGATGAGAAACAAACTGTCGCTCGTTTAGTCGAGTCTGACAATAACGACGGAAACAGTCGAGACAGATCACATGACGCTCCGAACACTGGAAGACCAGGACCACGTCACTGAGAGACAGACAGGGAGAGAGAGAGACAGGGGGAGACACAGAAAGAGAGAGACAGGGAGAGAGAGAGAGACCGGAAGTTTTAAAAGATTTAAAAACAAAAATAAAACAACATGAATAACAATACAGCTAAAACACAAAGCGATTAATAAAAGACTAATATTATTAGCCTATAAATAATGTTATATTCTGTTGTTATAGTTCATAATGTCATAGAAGCACTTAATGGACAGATCATGATTTATATTTAGTTAATAGATCAATTAATTAAAGAAGATAAACAGCACACACACGCACGTTCATACACACGTGGGACTTTTAGAAAATTATCACACAAATGTACGTTTCTGTGTCTTGTCCTCCGTGACTCATTTCACCCCTATAGTGTGTGTGTGTGTGTGTGTTACATGATGTCGGTGCAGGCGATACAGGTGACGTCTCTGCTGTTGGTCATGATGAGGTCGAGGGCCACAGAGAGGTCGTCATCTGAGGTCGGGTGGGACGCGCACTTCATGTAGAACTCCTGCACACACACACACACACACACACACACACACACACACACACACACACACACTGGAGGAACTACATCTCCCAGAATGCCACTGAATGGACTGACATCATTTAACCAGCTTATGTACACAAAAAGACACACACGGACTGTGGCAGCCATATTAGACAGAAACTCCTCGCCCTCTTACCGCCTCGTTGCCATGACAACCATCTGATTGACACACACCATGGATACGACCTCGGAGGACAACATCATCCCAACAGGACGGACCCTAACAAAGAGGAATCATAATCATCATCACACACATTAACTCACGTGTGCTGCTGAGTGTGTTTGTTAAAACAGAGTTCGAAAGTAACCATTAAAACTAAATCATTAAAACTTAACCATTAAAACTCAATCATTAACACCTAACCATTAAAACATAATCATTAAAACTTAATTATTAAAACTTAACCATTAAAATTTAATCATTAATCTCAATCATTACATCTTAACCATTAAAACTTAACCATTAAAACGTAATCATTAAAACTTAGCCATTAAAACTTAATCATTAAAACTTAATCATTAAAAGTTAACCATTAAAACTCAATCATTAAAACTTAATCATTAAAACTTAACCATTGAAACTTAATCATTAAAACTTGACCATTAAAACTTAATCATTACAACTTAACCATTAAAACTTAATCATGTAAACTTAACCATTAAAACTCAATCATTGCAACTTAACCATTAAAACTCATCCATTAAAACTTAATCATTACAACTTAACCATTAAAACTTAATCATTTAAACTTAACCATTAAAACTTACAAATTTAAACTCAATCATTAAAACTTAACCATTAAAACTCAACCATTAAAACTTAATCACTAAAACTTACTCATTAACACTTGACCATTAAAACTTAATCATTACAGCTCAATCATTAAAACTTAATTATTAAAACTTGACCATTAAAACTCAATCATTAAAACTTAACCATTAAATCTTAACCATTAAACCTCAATCATTACAACTTAACCATTAAAACTCAATCATTAAAAAACTTAATCATTAAAACTTAACCATTAAAACTTAATCATTAAAAAATTAACCATTAAAACGTAACCATTAAAACTTACTCATTAACACTTAACCATTAAAACTCATCCATTAAAACTTAATCATTACAACTTAACCATTAAAACTTAATCATGTAAACTTAACCATTAAAACTCAATCATTAAAACTTAATCATTAAAAAACTTAACCATTAAAACTTAATCATTAAAAAATTAACCATTAAAACGTAACCATTAAAACTTACTCATTAACACTTAACCATTAAAACTCATCCATTAAAACTTAATCATTACAACTTAACCATTAAAACTTAATCATGTAAACTTAACCATTAAAACTCAATCATTGCAACTTAACCATTAAAACTCAACCATTAAAACTTAATCATTTAAACTTAACCATTAAAACTTACAAATTTAAACTCAATCATTAAAACTTAACCATTAAAACTCAACCATTAAAACTTAATCACTAAAACTTACTCATTAACACTTGACCATTAAAACTTAATCATTACAGCTCAATCATTAAAACTCAATCATTGCAACTTAACCATTAAAACTCATCCATTAAAACTTAATCATTACAACTTAATCATTACAACTTAATCATTTAAACTTAACCATTAAAACTTACAAATTTAAACTCAATCATTAAAACTTAACCATTAAAACTCAACCATTAAAACTTAATCACTAAAACTTACTCATTAACACTTGACCATTAAAACTTAATCATTACAGCTCAATCATTAAAACTTAACCATTAAAACTTACTCATTAACACTTAATCATTAAAACTCAATCATTAAAACTTAACCACTAAAACTTAATCATTAAAACTTAACCATGAAAACTTACTCATTAACACTTAATCATTAAAACTTAACCATTAAAACTTAATCATTAAAACTAAATCATTAAAACTAAATCATTAAAACTTACTCATTAAAACTTAATCATTAAAACTCAATCACTGCAACTTAATATTTAAAACTTAACCATTAAAACTTAATCATTACAACTTAATCATTAAAACTTACTCATTAAAAGTTACTCATTAAAAGTTACTCATTAAAAGTTACTCATTAACACTTAACCATTAAAAGTTACTCATTAACACTTACTCATTAACACTTAACCATTAAAACTTAATCATTAAAACTCAATCATGACAACTTAACCATTAAAACTCAATCATTAAAACTTACTCATTAACACTTAATCATTAAAACTCAATCATTAAAACTCAATCATTAACACTTAATCATTAAAACTTAATCACGTCAGATGTTCTATGAGCCATCACAAACACTATAACTTCAAGTATAACTGCTCTGTTACAAATACTGCGTTTTAGCAGTATGAGTACTCACCCTGCTGAGCGTCAGTGCCGTCTGTCTGCAGCTTCGGCAGCGAACTCTCAGTTTTCCTGGTTGGACCGACCTGCAGCTCTTACAGTACACAAAGAAAGTACTGCAGGTACGTACACCTGTACACACAAGTACACACAGTCAGACATACTCAGAAACTACAGACATACTGCAAGAGTACAGACACTCCTTCACTGACCTCTCAGACCTGCAGCCTGCACTTCCTCTCTCGCCTCCTCTGCTCCTCCTCCATCACTCCCCTCCAGGATCACTGCCAGGCCGGAGGAGGTGGTGGGGAGGCGCGATGAGCTGAAGTCCAGCCTGGTCAGAGAGTCCTGCTCCTCCTCCCCGCCCCGAGCCAGGCGCTCCTGCAGGAGGAGCAGCCGGGAGGAAGAGGAACCTGATGGAGGGAGGACGACATGGACGGTACTCTGCTCTGGAAGGTCACAACCCTGAGAAGAAGAGGAGAGGAGAGGAGAGGAGGTTTGGTTTTCAAAGTCCCTTTATTGAACCATTGCAAGGACACACCAGATCACTGTCAAGTCGTCACTTGAGGGCAAAAAAAGAAAACATTCCTGAAATACAGAACAAAAACTGAAACTGTTTCTCCGATCAGAAATTTACAATCAGCTCTTCCCCCTCCCCCACAGAGCATAAACCCCCCCCCAACAGCCCATATGTGACTGAAGGCCTGCATATTGTCTGTCATCTGATAATAAGCATATTCCACCCTCAGTCGGGCCTTCAGCAGTGCCTCCAGAACCGACACCGGCTCCACACTGCCGGCACTCTGAGCCCGTTTCCTGTGTGTCAGTCAGATGGCCAACTTCAATTCAATTCAATTTTATATAGCGGCAAATCACAACAAAAGAGGAGGAGACGAGAGGAGAGGAAGAGAGGCGGAGGAGGAGGAGAGAAGGAGAGGAAAGGAGAGGAGAGGAGAGGAGGGTGAGGAGGAGAGGCGCAGGAGAGGAGAAGAGAGGAGGAGAGGCGGAGGAGGAGGAGAGAGGAAGAGAGGTGGAGGAGGAGGAGGAGAGGAGAGGAGGAGAGAAGGAGAGGAAAGGAGAGCAGAGGAGAGCAGAGCAGAGCAGAGCAGAGGAGAGGAGAGGAGAAGAGAGGAGGAGAGGCGGAGGAGGAGGAGAGAGGAAGAGAGGTGGAGGAGGAGGAGGAGAGGAGAGGAGGAGAGAAGGAGAGGAAAGGAGAGCAGAGGAGAGCAGAGCAGAGCAGAGCAGAGGAGAGGAGAGGAGAAGAGAAGAGAGGAGGAGAGGCGGAGGAGGAGGAGAGAAGGAGAGGAAAGGAGAGGAGAGGAGGGTGAGGAGGACAGGCAGAGGAGAGGAGAGGCGGAGGAGAGGAGAAGAGAGGAGGAGAGGCAGAGGAGGAGGAGAGAGGAAGAGAGGTGGAGGAGGAGGAGGAGAGGAGAGGAGGAGAGAAGGAGAGGAAAGGAGAGCAGAGGAGAGCAGAGCAGAGCAGAGCAGAGCAGAGGAGAGGAGAGGAGAAGAGAAGAGAGGAGGAGAGGCGGAGGAGGAGGAGAGAAGGAGAGGAAAGGAGAGGAGAGGAGGGTGAGGAGGACAGGCAGAGGAGAGGAGAGGCGGAGGAGAGGAGAAGAGAGGAGGAGAGGCGGAGGAGGAGGAGAGAGGAAGAGAGGTGGAGGAGGAGGAGGAGAGGAGAGGAGGAGAGAAGGAGAGGAAAGGAGAGCAGAGCAGAGGAGAGGAGAGGAGAGTGGAAAGGAGAAGAGAGGAGGAGAGAGGAAAGGAAGCGAGGAGAGGACCTCACCTGCAGTGTGGCAGTGCTCCTCAGCTCCCTCCCAGCGAACAGCACCCTGAGGTGCTCCGGTCGGACTCCCTGCTGACTCCCCACCACCTCCTTCAGCTCAGCCACACTTGCCTCTTCCTGTAGCTCCACGGCCACACCTGGCCCCAGGTTATACCGCACAAACACTGAGGAGACACACACAGGTGACAGGTGAGGTGTCAGGTGAGGTGACAGGTAAGGTGACAGGTGAGATGTCAGGTGAGGTGTCAGGTCAGGTGACAGGGGAGGTGTCAGGTCAGGTGACAGGTGAGGTGTCAGGTCATGTGACAGGCGAGGTGTTAGGTCAGGTGTCAGGGGAGGTGTCAGGTAAGGTGACAGGTCAGGTGTCAGGTGAGGTGTCAGGTCAGGTGACAGGTCACATGACAGGTGAGGTGTTAGGTCAGGTGACAGGTAAGGTGAGGTGAGAAGTGGGGTGTCAGGTGAGGTGTCAGGTGAGGTGACAGGTCAGGTGACAGGTCAGGTGACAGGTGAGGTGACAGGTCAGGTGACAGGTCAGGTGTCAGGTGAGGTGTTAGGTCGGGTGTTAGGTCAGGTGACAGGTAAGGTGACAGGTGAGATGTCAGGTGAGGTGTCAGGTGAGGTGTCAGGTGAGGTGACAGATGAGGTGTCAGGACAGGTGAGGTTTCAGGTAAGGTGACAGGTCAGGTGACAGGTGAGGTGTCAGGGGAGGTGTCAGGTGAGGAGACAGGTCAGGTGTCAGGTCAGGTGACAGGTGAGGTGTTAGGTCAGGTGACCTCTTCTGATTCTGATTCTGATTTCTGATTCTGACAGGTCAGGTGACTAACTACATGAAGCTGAGGATACTTGAGTACCTTTACTGCTGATACTTCAACTACATGAAGCTGAGAATACCTGTGTATTTTACTGCTGATACTTTAACTACATGAAACTGAGAATATTTGTGTAGATACTTTTACTACATGAAGCTGAGAATACCTGTGTACTTTTACTGCTGACTATAATTACATGAAACAGAATACTTGTCTACGTTAACCACGTGAATCTGAGAATACCTGTGTATTTTACTGCTGACTATAACTACGTGAAACTGAGAATACCTGTGTACTTTTACTGCTGACTATAACTACATGAAACTGAGAATACTAGTGTACTTTTACTGCAGATAATTTGACTATATGAAGCTGAGAATAACTATTTTACAGCTGATACATTAACTACATGAAGCTGAGAATACCTATGTATTTTCACTGCTGATACTTTAAGAAGCTGATAATACTTGTGTACTTTTACTGAAGTAACCCTACCACTGAATCTGTCATCGATAGTTTCAGCTGTGACGTATTGTTCAGATAATCAATTAGACTCTGATTGAACTGACTGTCACACACACACACACACACACACACACACACACACACACACACACACACACACACACAGAGAACCTTCAGTAGAACCACAGTAGAGTTCGGTAGAATCTAGGACTCACCGATCATCAGTTACTTCGTCCTTCAGTCTCTGTTCGTGTTTACGGTCTGTCGGCCGCGGTGCACTCTGGGTACTGTAGTCCCGCTGCAAGCTCACAATCGTTACTAACGTCCTCCAGTAAAACTACAGCGCCGTCACGCAGGAATTACGTCACAGAGCGGCACCGGAAGTGGAGGTAGTCATGAATTTTAATAAACTTGTTTTTCTTTTTTTTTTCTTTGTGTGTTTTTCGGAGCCAGCTGGCGGACTAAGTACCGGAACATTACCGGCTTTCTTCGGACATTAAAGTCCCGTTAGTGTCTCCGGTTAGTGTCTCGAGATGATGGACAGTCCGGACAGCAGCGTCCTGCAGCGGACACACAGCGGCGGTACCGGCCCGATGGTGAGACAGACGGTCATACCGGAGACATGTCACAAATACCTGCAGTGTGTGTACATGTACATAGTGTGTGTGTGTGTGTGTGTCTATATATATATATATATAGACACACACAAGTTATTGATGAATGTCTGCTGGTCAATAATCAGATGTATCGATTGGTGAAAAGTCCTAGTTGTTATCATAATGTCACTTTTAAAAGCTGAAGAGCAGGAGTTTATTTTAGTTTTCAGTTTAGTCTATTTTATATCCTGACTGAACATTTACTCAAATACAATTTGGAAATACTTCTATCTTGTGTTACTTTATTCTTCTGCTGTACTTCTACATTTTCGTATAGAACACATGATGAGCTTCTAAAACCTGAAGCAAAGAAACCTCTGATGGAGTCGTTTTGGTTTTATTGTAGAAAAGAAAAAAACTTTATCACATTAAACAGCATGAAGGAGACAAACAGTCAAACTCTGATCCACACGTGTCACTTTGATCACCATGACAACAGGTGGAGAGGACTTACAACCAATCATGTTGGCTTATGTTTCTGGTAAGTATCAGATTGATTGATGTGTTGACTGACCAATCATCCCCCCTCCCCCCTCCTGCAGGTGGTGAAGGTGGAGTCAGCTGGGTCGGTCCTGATCCCATCACAGACCGCTGAGCTTCACTTCCTGCGTTCTCGGGTTCGACAGCTGGAGAGAGAGAAGGCGGAGCTTTCGGCTGAGAACCAGAGACTGAAGAACATGCTGGTCCATGGTGAGTCCAGATCCACAACACTGCCTGGTCTACCTGTTCACAGGTGACCAATCAGAGACCAATCAGGTTCCAAGAGGTAGTCAGAGAGAGTTCACTGAGTTACTGAATTTTAGTTCTCTTTTGCATCCTATCACATCTGATCCAGTTTAAATTAATCTGATCTGGTTTGATTTTGTAACATTTGATTTGACTACATTTCTCAGAAATTCCTGGGCTCCTGTCCACCATGTGGCAGACGTTGGGCCAGGCCAACAGTCACCACTCCGTCTCCACGGAAACAGGCAGGAGCGACAGTTACGCTCCATACTCACATCTCCACCACTCGGCCAATCAGGACGAAGACTTCAGTCCCCAGGTCTATGTCCAGGAGCTCCAGGATGAGCTGAGCGGGGACATGTCGGAGTCCTGGGGCCCGCTGGGCTCCGAGGATGAAGAGGTGCCAGGAGGAGCAGACCTGGGCCTGGGGAGCCACATGGGGGAGGAGGCGCCACTCTGCAGCCAGACCAACATGGAGGAACTAAGGAGGAGCTGCTCTGAGAGCCAGTGTACCGCTGGACACCTTAATGGACATGTGAGAACTCCTCTGATCTGGTTTACACAGGGTCTTATCTGTTTACACTGGAGCTGATCTGGTTTATAATGGAACTGGTTTAATCTGATCTTCTTACACTGGATCTGGAACTGATCTGATTGGTTTAAATTAAATCTGAATTAATTTGATCATGTTTTTAAATAACCTGATCTGATTTAATCTGACCTGGTTTAAAGTAGATCTGGTTCGTTGTAGAGGTTTTGAATAAATAGTTTTTGTCTGATCTGGTTTTAAACGTGTCAGTTATGTTTTAATCTGTCCAGGTGAGCCAGGTGGAGGTGTACCCAGGCTCTGGTGTTCTCTGTGATGTCCGCTCGTGGCAGACAGCCAATCAGGCACAGTCTCCCACAGCGATGGCGCGGATGCTGCTGATAGGTGTGTTTGATATGAACACGCTGATGAACAGTAACCTGCGAGGTGGACGGAGCCGTCGGCCCGCCTCCCACCCACAACGCAGCGCGCTCGACCCGCACAAGATCAACGCCATCTTCAGTAGGTCTTCCTCTCTCCGACAGTCTTCCTCTCTCTGACAGTCTTTCTCTCTCTGACAGTCTTCTCTCTCTTTCTCAGACGCCATCTTGGCTAGGTTTCCTCTTGCCAAGAAAGGAGACATTGGCTCCGGCATCAACTCCAAACTGTCTGAGATCCGTTTCCGCTCCCGGAGAGCCTGTCGAGAATCTTTGACGCATAGCTAGACAGCTCCACCTACCTCACAGAAAAGAATCCAATGAGAACACAGCAGAGTGTAGCTGCTGGACCAATGAGCAGCTGTCCTACAGACTGACAGACTTAATTTCAACCTCTGTTCAGTTTCCGGTCAGGTCTGGTTCTCATTTGCCGAGTCAGCACCTCTTTTGCAACAGCGACCTGTTGGAGAACTCTGCGTTGCTGCAACGACCCAGTAACCTGCCACAAAACCACAAGAGATGCAAACAACCACAGAGTATTTTTTTGTGTCCTTGTGAGCCCTCAGCTGCTCACAGTCGGGATAGTCTTTGATTTCTATGTTGATTTTGCATTTTTATGTTTTACAGACGTATTGTAACATCTCGTGGTTTATATTTTTCATCATTAATCAACACTAACACGTCTGGATGTGAATCCTATTTGTTCTCCTCTACCTCCTCCTCTCCTCGTCTCACAGTTTCACACCTCCTCCAGGAATGACATCACTCTCTTTTTAAACAAGGTGCGTGTGTGTTGTGCTGGAATGTGTGTGAACTGTCTATTCAGACACTCCATTTGAATATGAATCAGCTGTCGCCAGGCGGAAAACACCCGACACAAAAGTCTCTCTCTCTCTCTCTCTCTTTTCCCTCCTCACAGCCTTGACTTCCTGAAACAAGGCGTCCTCCTTAATGATCAAAATCTGCTATTCTTTCCTCCTGAATGAAGCTCTGAGGACTCGCTGAGGCTGCCAAGGACAGACACAAAGACACCAGGCGGTAGGAGAGGAGGTGGGAGGAGGAGGGGGGAGGGGTCAGTCCTCTCCTTTCATACAACATGGAGGTCTGGCCTCAACCCAAACATGCCACAGCAGATCCAGATCTCCTCAAAGACCAGAGGGGAAACTGTGGGAGAAAGTTTAAAAAAATAAAAAAATAAATAAAAAAGACAGGAGAGGAGGAGAGGAAAGAAGGAGTGGAGGAGGAGAGGAGACGAAAGAGGAGGAGGGGACAAGAGAAGAGGGGGAGGAGGAGAGAGTAGCAGCAAGGAGAGGAGAAGGGTAGAGGAGCAAAGGAAGAGGAGGAGGAGGAGCAGAGGAGAAGAAAGAAGAGTGGAGGATAGGAGAGAGTAGAAGGAAGGGGAGGAGGGGAGGAGAGAGGACAAGAAAGAGTGGAGGATAGGGGAGGAGGAGGATAGGAGAGGAGTAAAGGAAGAGGAGAGGAGCTGAGAAAGAGGAGGAGCAGGAGGGGAGGAGGTGAAAGGTGAATAACAAGTATAATAAATATTGTCAATGTTTTAGTGGAAAATAAACTGATTCAGAGTCAGCTGCTGTCACATTGTCCACTGTGAATCCTCAGACATCCTTCAGCCAAACTGATCTGAGAACAGTGTTTCAAACATCTGCTCCGCTTTATATGACAGCTACTATTCTTTTAATTAAACCTCCTTCAGAATAAAAGCTTCTTTGGTTTGTGTCTCAGGTTGATTTGTGGAGTCTCTGCTGGTTCATTAGTCTGGCTCAGATCAGCTGGTCTCAGTCCAAAACCTGGACTGAGACCAGCCAGGACCTTTCCCAGGACCTCGTCCATCCATCACACACACACACACACAGAGGAGCAGGAAGTACTGAGCCTGTACTGAACAACTCAGTACAGTACATGTACTATATGGACCGAGAAGAGGTTCTTTTATGACAATGTATTTACCTGACAGTGAGCAGTAGGAATTACCCAAGGGGAACCACACTCAGGTTCAGCAATGTATTAATAACCAGATAAAGATAGCACACTTTAGTATAAAATACAGGGTTTAACACAAAAAATAAAGCTTTGTATAAAAGCGATAAAAGGCAGTTTTTTTTGCGACACAGTCCCTTGTCCAGCCGCACCAACACAGTCCACGAACCGCTCCCTCAAAGTCCAGCTCCAACAGTGTTCTTCCCACTGCTGCTCCCCACCACACGCCGCCGTTTTCGTTTGGGAAGAACAAGAAAAACAGCCGCCTGTGGGGAGTCCGACAGTAACCTACTCCTCTTCCACCCTTTACTCCACCGTACTTACACTTGGTCTGGACAGCAGACCGTGTGTGGATCGCCTGGGTCTGCCGGCGTCCCTCTCTCCGTGGCTCTGCGCCTCGTGCTGTCGCTATCCCAGTCTTCTGTTTCTGGCCCGTCATATACCGTCGCTGTGTTCATATCCCATCTTGGTAATTAGTTGGATTATTCTTGACGGCTGTGGCCGAGTCAAAATCTCAACAAAAACTAACACAACACAACACACGAGAATTCAACGCAACACTTGAATATAAATCATGCATCAAAATCAGTAAAATAAGATAAAATGCATGCAACTGAAAACATAGCAACCAAAATATAGCTGTAAAACAATAAAGACAATTATGGCCAGTCTCACATACTACAGTCTCAAAATACTCAAAATCCAGCATTTAAAATCCTACTTCAGTGTAAGTACACAAGTATTCTCAGTTTAAGTGCAGTAAAAGTACAATATTTCCCTGTGAAATGTAGTGGAGTAGTAGTATGAAGTAATCTAGAAGACAATCCTGAGGGCAGCAGAACACGTATTAATTTCTTTATTGTATTTAAGAGATTACAAACATAAATGTTAACGTGATGTTACATGATATGATATACTTTGTCTCAGATACTGCACACATATACCTGCCTCCATAATAATAACTAATAATAAAAACAAACAGAAGCACATACACAACCACACATGCCAATATACTGTACCTCCATGCCAAAGTGACAACAGTGTTTGAAAGAAGAATCTGAGTCCTGGGTTACACAGCACATTATATTTTATGAAGACACATAGAGGATTGCTCTAACGTATCATAACAGATTATAAATTGTAAGTTTCTGTCACTGCAGGTAGTAAGAGTGTCTTTCTGTCTGTATTTAAACATTGAGTCATTCTGAAACATACATACATAAAAACACAACAGGGGAAGATTCATCGCACTGTACTGTAGATCTCAGACAGAAAGACATTTGTTCTTTTGTCTGATGGAAAACAATGAAACAACACACAGTCAGCTGATCTGAACACACACACACACACACACACACACACACACACACACACACACACACACACACACAGTTCATCAGCTGTTTGCCATGTTGTTATTTCACAGTTTCTATTTGGAAAAGAAGCTCAGGGATAGATGATGAGAATCGAACCAACAATGTTAAGGTTAACTTGTTTGAGTTTGTCTGACTGAGAAATATTTATTCATCTAACGTTGCTACGTTTTATTATTTCATACCTGAGAGTCCAGACTCATCATCCAACCCACCTGTATGCCTGACTGTACTGTGACATCATCATCCAACTCACTACAGTACTGTGACATCATCATTCAATTCACCTGTGTGCCTGACTGCACTGTGACATCATTGTCCAACTCACCTGTACTCCTGACTGTATTGTGACATCATCATTCAATTCACCTGTACACCTGACTGCACTGTGACATCATCATTCAACTCACCTGTACTCCTGACTCTACTGTGACATCATCATCCAACTTACTACAGTACTGTGACACCATCATTCAACTCACCTGTACACCTGACTGTACTGTGACATCGTCATTCAACTCACCTGTACACCTGACTGTACTGTGACATCGTCATTCAACTCACCTGTACACCTGACTGTACTGTGACATCATCATCTGTTTGTCAGTCCGTCTGTCTGTCTGTCGGTCTGCCTATCTGTCAGTCTGCCTCTCAGTCAGTCTGTCGGTCTGCCTGCCTGTCTGTCTGTCGGTCTGTCTGTCTGTCTGTCAGTCGGTCAGTCGGTCTGTCTGCCTGTCTGTCTGCCTGTCTGCCTGTCTGTCTGTCGGTCTGTCGGTCTGCCTGTCTGCCTGTCTGTCTGTCTCTATGTTAATGTGACCTTCTTACAGTCTGGAGGTCGTCTGAGTGTCTTGACTCAGTGAACACTGATGTCGTTTGTTCCTACCAATCAGAGAACAGAGTGGGTGGGTCGTTCCAGAGATTCTTCAGTAAACACAAACTGATCCTCAATACTCCTTAGTACTCTGCAGTACTCCTTAATACTCCTCAGTACTCTGCAGTACTCCTCACTACTCCTCAGTACTCTACAAACAGACAGACAGACAGGTGAGGTTTCCAGGTGAGCGGCAGTCATAAACTGAGTACTTTTCCTGTTTTGTAAGTATGTTTTTCTGATAATACTTCTGTATTTTTACTTCAATAAAATGTGTAACTTTTACTTCTAACAAAGCGTTTCTACAATACTTTTACTTCAGTAAAGAGTGTGAGTACTTCTGAAACATCAACAACACTTTTCTGCCTCTTCTGGATTCATTTCACGATTTAAACAATATGAACTTTGTTTTGAGGAAAAAATGTTTTCAATCAGCAGAACGACACAATAAATCCTGTGTGTAAATGTGTGTGTGTTGAACAGCAGACATTTTGTTCTGTTGTTTGTCAGAAAGAACAGCTTCATTGTTTCTGAATGCTGTTTAAAAACCTTTGTTTTCTTCTTCAGCCTTCAGCTGTGACTCATCATGACTCTGGTCACATGATGCTGTCAGGTGACTGCAGGTGTGCTGACACATCACAGTCTGGAGTTTGTTGTGTCACTTCATCAGTTTGACAAACCCTGAATCCGGAGCCTCCAGATTAATCCAGAATCATAGACTGTATCAGAAGTGGAGGTAGCCACTGTGACGCCTCCCCATTGCTTTGTGGTCAACCGTTTTGAAGCCTCAAGTTTGGCATTTTGGCCGTTGCCATCTTGGTTTTTTGGAACCTGAAGTGACCATATTTGGATGAGAAAGTGGAGCTGGTCTGAGAACCCGAGGACACTATGCACGCCTGCCTATACCGGCAACCTGACTGCACCTGGCTCCTTGAGTCATGAGCTGTGTTCGGAATCACTTAGTACATACTGCCGACAAATGCAGTATGCAGTATGTACTACATACAGTAGTATCCAGTATGAAACTGTCAAATCAATGTATTTTTCAGTATCCCCGGCCGGTTTTGGAAAGCGGATGTAATCATGCAGGTATTAGAATCAGTACAACATCTGGGTATTTTTGACATACTGCATATTTTGCTTTTGTTTGCGTACTGCATACTACATTTCGGCCAAATCAGTACGTACTGCTTGTATAGTAGGCGGCCATGGTCTCTTGTCAAGGTGTGCCCTCCCCCATCCTCTGTGATGTCGGTGGCAGCAGCTGATCATAAGTTCAAACTTCGCCTGGTTCTGAAGTCACTGAAGTGTTTCAAAGCATCTTTATCTCCTCTACCTGCTGAGCTGCCAAACCTCTGGCTCACGAGTGTTCGCTTAACACCTGTGCTCTCGCAGGTGAGCAGTTCAGTCAACAAAACTTTATTCAAGACATCCAAAAATGGATTTGGAATTGACAGAATCATCACAAGATACAATTCAGGTTTCGTATGTGAATCTAGATGAGGCTGTAAGTTTAGTTTCACAAGTGGGGATGGGGGGCACATCTTTTACTTGACAAAGCAGTGTTTTTCAGCCCTGAGTCTTGGCTACAGGCCTCCTCACAGGCTGCAGGTATAACCTCCACCAATCAGAGGGTCGGGCTGTGGCGTCCTTGTAGCCTGACAGATGAAACAAGGAGCAAAGGCAGACCTAGTCCTGGTTCAAACATTCTTCAGTCTGATCTGTTTCTGCTCAGAGAGACGAGTTTTCAGCCAAACTGACATCACAAACACAAGAAGTGTTGTTGTTTTATTCTTCCTCTCCTCCCCCCTCCTCCTCCCTCCTCACCCTTCTCTCTTTCCTTTTCCTTTCATGCCTTTTCTTCTCTTTTTCGGCTCCCAGGAGGGGGAGAAGGGGGTGGAGGGGGAGACTTGTTTCCATATGAAAAAGAAGCAAAACCATTAAGCCAATTAAAGTATTTAAGGCGACAGATTCAAACTAAGAAGCTTTATCCACACTGATGCCTGGGAACGAGCGAGAGACACTGACTCTCTGTCTCTCTCTCTTTTCTGTGTCAACACATTTCTGTTTCTTTATTTTCTGTAAAAATCTTTTAAATCTTTTAATGTGATTTTTATCATTGAGAGAAATATTCAGATAATTCTTTTAAAATTAAACTTGTTTGAGGTCATAAACTCTGAACATTAACTCTTTTATTAATACATTTGATGTTAACGTTTCTGACAACTGACTTCCTATTAAAGGTTTTCAGGAGCAAAATTCATTTAATAGCTTATTAACATTTAAAGCTGCAGAACTAAAGATCTATTACAAATTAATAATTGATAATTAACACGAGGATAAAACTTGAACGCTCCTTTAATTCCTCCAGACTGCTGCTGTGACCTCTGACCTCTGACCTGCCGATCAACTGCTCTCTGATTGAACAGGACACGTTAGGTGATGTTGACTTCAAAATAAAAACGTTATAAACACAATTCAGAAAAGTCAAACGAATTAAAAACAGTGTGTTGTGTTCATGTGACCATGTGATTTTATTAACATCATTATTATTATAATTATTATTATTTTTTTAAAATTATTATTAATCTCTTCACTCTTCTGTGCTGTGTATTGTGTGTAAACTGCTATTACAAATAAATTTGAATTGAATCTGAAATAAACTTTGTCTTTATTTGCATTGTTGTAATACAGATTTAATGTTTTGTGTTTTTAAATATTGTTTCTATAAATATTTCAGCATCATTTTATTTCATATGACATAAGATCCAGAGGTATCCAGAAATAGTCCAGAGGAGGTTTGAGGTGATCAATATATTTATTGAACAATGACACGCATTCTCATGTTTTTATTCTGAAGGTTTGTGTTTTTACTCTGAAGGCCGGGACCGGAAGCTGTGTGCTTCCTCCTTAGCCTCCCCGTCAGTCTCAGTGTGTGTCTGTGTGTGTGTGAGAGTGTGTGGAGGACCGGACGGAGCGGAGGAGCGTAGCCGCTGCTCGCCAACAGACAGCCACTGAGCGCCGGGGAGTTCCGGAGGAGAGCGGGTTGCAGAGCTGGAGCTGCTGGAGGAATAAAACCGGATTCACAGCTGATTCTCCTCTGATCCGGACCACTTCACCAGTCGGAGGAGAGTTCAGAAAGTCGGTGTTTTATTTTTCTTCACTTGTGGATTAAAAGCAGAACAAGAGGAGGCAGAGAGCAGCTCCGGGACCGGGTCTGGGTCCAGGTCTGGATTTATCTTCATGCTCTGCATATACACAGGAGGTCCGCTGTGATCCGGATCCGCCGTATTATTTGTCTCTGTTTCTTTTCTGTTGCCGGACCATGGTGGGGGAGATGGAGGGGAAGGAGAAGCCGAGACCCAGTCCGGATTATCTGATGCAGCTCATGAACGACAAGAAGCTGATGAGCAGTCTGCCCAACTTTTGCGGGATCTTCCAGCACCTGGAGAGACTGCTAGACGAGGGTGAGACTTTCTCTATAATTATATTTAGTGGAAAGAGTACTCCGATAATTTACTTCAGTGAAAATATCACAGTGTAAAAATACTACAAGTGAAAGTCCCGCATTTATAGCTTTACTTCATAAAAATGCAGTATTATCCGTAAAATGATAAAATATAAGGAGCGAAAGTATGCAACGGAACGGCCTGAAGGAACTGAACAGCTACCATTTACTCCTCAGTGTACTCAAATACAATCTTGAGGTACTTGTACTTCCTATTTAAAGTATTTTCATTGTACTCAGTTCAGTCTTTATTGTCCTGCATGGGACTGATCAACTTTCAGTTTGGATTAAAGAGAAAATTAAAAATGAAGCTTTTTCACATTTAAAAATGTTTTTTATAGTAAAGTACAATCAGAAGTATCAGCAACATGAACTTTAGAGCTGATCGAGTAGTCGATTAATCAATTAGTCGATCAGCCGAATTTTAATTGGGAGCTACTTTCATCATTTTATTAACATTCATATGTTATATGTTTTCTGATATAAAACAGAGAAAAACAACAAAGTCTTTTATTTGAGAAGAGCTAGAAAATATTAAAATCGTTTCACCACTTTTGTTTGAAAAATGATTTAAAACGATTAATTGATTATCAAAATAGCTGATCATTTTTCTGTCGATCGATTAATCAGCTAATCGTTGCAGCTCTGATTTATTATTATCATTGATTTTAGATAAATGAAAATAACTTGAGTCTTTATTTAACAGTGAGAATATTTCAGAACTGAATCTTTTAATGTGAAACTGAAACAGATCAAAGTGAAATGAACTGACTTTTATGAAATTAAAAGATCGAAGAGTTTAAACACTGAGGATCTTCAAGATATCGGATCGGTTCACGTCTCTGTAATTTGTGTTAAATCACCTTAAAGTGAGACAAGAGTCATTAATGTTTGATGTTATATTTTCAGACCACGTTTTTATAGAAATCACAATTGACGTCATGTGCTTCATTTGTAACCTGCTGATCAGGAAACAGGTGGAGACACTAACCAGACAGTAAGGGTGGGTGGTTGGGGGGGGGGGGGGGGGGGGGGGGGGGGGGGTATCTGGAGCAGATAGAGAGAAAAAGAAGAGAGGCCACACACACTGAAAACATCTGGAACATCTGTTTTCTTACATGCTTGGTTTGGTTGGTGGGGTTCTGTGGGGGCATATGGTGACAGACAGGTGAGCAAGCACAGGTAGGCTGTGTGGCCCGGGCGTAAGTCTGATGACTTCTGATGAAGTCCATGTCAGAGGGGCTGTTCTTGTGGTGTGAGGTTTTGGTCCTGATGGGCAGTTTGACAGTTTGAGGAGTCCTGGAGGCATACAGGTTCTAGAGCAGGGGTCTCAAACTCAAATTACCTGGGGGCCGCTGGAGGCAGAGTCTGGGTGAGGCTGGGCCGCATCAGGTATTCCACAAAAAAAGCTTTGCTAAAAAAAATCCAAACTTCTCAAACTACATTACTAACAGTTATTTAACTTCAATGGGTTCTTCTGAACATGAACGTTCCTTCTTAACATGGCGTCTCTTGCCTACTCCAGAAACCTGGCAGCGCTTCCTCTCACATAGCTGAGCCGAACAGAACAGCCCGGTAGCAGTCGCCTTTCTTTTTGCGCTAGATATTCATGTCTTTCATGATGATATGAACATCATGACATTTGTAGATGGTAGAAAGTACCGGGTTAGTGAGCGCAAAAAAAGGCGAATTCTACCGGGCTGTTCATTATCCGCCGTGCTGTTGTTGTTGTTGTAAACGTTGTCATAGAAACAAGTGAAAGCATGAAGCCGGGACAGTGGGACACCATTATCCCATGGAAGCGTTATTTACTGGCTTTTATTTTCTATAATAACTCCATGGATGCAGCAGGAGCATAGCGGCGTTGTCTGAATCAAATATGTGGTGTGGCACAGCAGCAGGTACGCCTGGTTCTGTTTTATTAATGTCACACACTGTGGAATCACATGCACGAGCCTCATTTGCTGTCACACAGTGCGCCAAACGTGGATGTAAAGGTCTTTTAACGTCCGTTTGTACGTCTGCTCTACTCATTAGACCTCAGTGAGAATTACGCACAGGTTCTCCAACAGCTGATCAGTACGCACAGCTGCTGTGGATATTTGGGGCGACTTTACCCAAAATTCATCACATGTTTCTGCAAACCGTCACCACTGTAAAGTGTCAGTCATCATTATTAAACATCAGAAGAACGATAAGTGATGTATTGACAGAGCTCGTGTTGAAATGGACTTTACAAAGTGCTTCACAATAATTAAACTAAGTGATCATTAACGGGGAGATGATGCTCAAATTAAAAGAATGATGCTTTATTAAGGTTTAATAATGCATCTTTGAATTTTACAGAAAGCTGTGTAGCAAAAATAACAACACAATCTACCGTGAGGTGCGCACATTCTCTGCGCACATTGGACGAACAAAAATCGCGGGCCGCACTAACATTAAACTTTTATATCAAGGTGGGGGCCACAAAATATTGTCCTGCGGGCCGCAATTGGCCCGCGGGCCGCGAGATTGAGACACATGTTCTAGAGTGATGGCAGATTGCAGCCAATCACCTTCTCAGCAGAGAGCTGATGTTCAGCTCCCACTTGAGGTCCTGGGTGATGATGGTGCCCAGGAAGCTGAAGGACTCCACAGTGTCAACCGGGGGGTCACACAGGGTGATGAAAGTGGATGGGACAGGGTTCTTCCTGAAAACCACAACCATCTCAAGTGTCTTCAGAGTGTTGAGCTCCAAGTTGTACAGTCTGCACCAGGTCACCAAACCTCAGAACGCTTCCATGTAACATAACTGTAACTGTTATGTTCTGATCTTAAAATCCTTATTGTATTAATATAATCTGGATCAACTTGCAGGTGTCACCTGGTAGTTTACAGACCAGCTGGTTACACTACAGACACTATTTTTCAGACTGTTGTCTGAATCATTATCAAACAAATCTCACAACAAACAAGAGGGTAATCAGAATCAGAATCAGAATCAGAAACTGTTTATTGCCAATTAACATACATTACAAGGAATTTGCTGTGGTCTGAAGGTGCTATTGTTTTGATAACAAATAAGTAGAATATAAAAGCTAAAATAAGAATAAGAATAAAAATAAAAATAAGATAAGATAAATAACAACAGTGCAGTGACAAGAATAAAGTAAAGTGTCCAGGTAAAGTGTCCAGTAGGGGGTGATGTACGTTAATATAACATATAAGTAGTGTTTGTGTTGGGGGGGGGGTCAATGTAAGTTCGTCAGGTTGACTGCAGAGGGGAAGAAACTGTTTTTGTGGCGGGAGGTTTTGGTCCTGATGGACCGCAGCCTCCTGCCAGAGGGGAGGGGGTCGAACAGATGGTGTCCGGGGTGGGAGGGGTCGGCAGCGATCTTCCCTGCTCTCCTCAGGGTCCTGGAGGAGTACAGGTCCTGAAGAGATGGGAGGTTGCAGCCGATCACCCTCTCTGCAGAGCGGATGATACGCTGCAGTCTGCGTCTGTCCTTGGTGGAGGCAGCAGCGTACCAGACGGTGATGGAGGAGGTGAGGATGGACTCTATGATGGCAGTGTAGAAGTGAAGTGAACGTGTTTCCCCAGCTTCACGTGCTGCTTCCTGTCAGACAGGAAATCTGTGATCCACCTGCAGGTGGGGTCAGGCACGTTCAGCTGGGAGAGCTTGTCCTGAAGAAGAGCCGGGACGATCGTGTTGAAGGCAGAGCTGAAGTCCACAAACAGGATCCTGGCATAGGATCCTGCGGAGTCCAGGTGCTGGAGGATGAAGTGTAGAGCCAGGTTGACGGCGTCGTCTACAGACCTGTTGGCTCTGTAGGCGAACTGCAGGGGGTCCAGCAGAGAGTCTGTGATGGATTTGAGGTGGGACAGGACCAGGCGTTCAAATGATTTCATGACCACAGAGGTCAGGGCGACGGGTCTGTAGTCATTTAATCCTGTGGGCCCTGTTTTTTTGGGGACGGGGATGATGGTGGAGGCCTTGAAGCAGGCTGGCACGTGGCATGTCTCCAGTGAGGTGTTGAAGATGTCCGTGAACACCGGAGACAGCTTATCGGCGCAGTGCTTCAGGCAGGATGGGGAGATGGAGTCTGGTCCAGCAGCTTTTCGCTGGTTTTGTCTCTTGAAGAGTCTGTTCACATCTCTTTCAAGGACAGACAGAGGTGTCGATGCTGGAGGAGTGGGGGGCAGCTGTGGTGGTAGGAGGCGTGAGAGTTCAGCCCCAGGTGTGATGAGGGGGTTGGGGCTGTTGGGCTGGAGCTGGTGGGTGATGGTGTGGGGGATGGTGTCAGGACTGTCCCATTGTCTTTCAAAGCGACAGTAGAAGTCGTTGAGGCTGTTGGCGAGGCGTCGGCCGTTAGCAGAGTTGGGGGCTCTTGGCTTGTAGTTGGTGATCTGCCTGAGCCCCCTCCACACAGAAGCAGAGCAGAGGAGAACTGGTCTTGTAGTCTCTCTGAGTACAGTCGTTTAGCTTCCCTCACCGCCTTGCCAAACTTGTACTTGGCTTCCTTAAACTCTGCTCTGTTGCCACTCTTGAAACGCCTCTTCCTTTTCCAACCTCAGCTGTCGCAGTCTTGCTGTGAACCAGGGTTTGTCGTTGTTGTAACTCACCCTGGTCCGAGTTGGTACGCAGCAGTCCTCACAGAAGCTGATATATGACGTCACAGCCTCTGTGTACTCATCCAGACTGTTGGTAGCAGTCCTGAAAACTCCCAGTCAGTGCAGTCCAAACACGCCTTCAGGTCCTCTGCAGCTTCACTGGTCCACTTCTTCGAAGTTCTCACAACAGGCTTAGAAAGTTTTAATTTCTGTCTGTATGCGGGAATCAGGTGGACCATGTCGTGGTCAGAGTGTCCCAGTGCAGCGCGGGTGACGGCGTGAAAAGCGTTACTGACTGTGGTGTAACAGTGATCCAGAGTGTTCCCCTCCCTGGTGGGGCATTTAATAAACTGTTTGTATTTGGGGAGTTCATGTCTGAGGTTACCTTTGTTAAAGTCACCGAGGACAATAACTAAGGAGTCTGGGTTGGTCTGCTCCGTTTCCAGTATCTGGTCGGCGAGTGCGCGCTGTGCGTCCTGCACGCTGGCCTCCGGTGGAATGTAAACATCGACCAAAATGAATGAAGCAAACTCAAGGGGGGAGTAGAAGGGTTTGCAGTTGATGAAAAAGGTTTCCAGGGAAGGAGAGCAATGCCGTTGGATCACTGTCATGTCGTTACAGCAGCTACTGTTGATGTAGAAACAAATACCTCCACCCTTTGTTTTGCCGGAGAGGTGTGCGTCGCGGTCCGCTCGGAGTAGCTGGAATCCGTCCAGCTGCAGCAGCGCGTTGGGAGTTCTTTCCCCCAGCCATGTCTCCGTGAAGCACAAAACAGCAGATGAATAAAAGTCCTTGTTTCTCCTCATCAGCAGCTGGAGTTCGTCCATCTTATTCCCCAGATCAGGGGCTCTGGGTCTTGATTCCTCCCTTCTGACCGTTCTGATTCACACTTCAATCCAGAATGTGGCGGTAATGCACCTACAAGCTGTTTGGCAACAGAAAAAGAAGATTCCTCCTTTCCTCTCTGTTGTTTCTTACCTCTGAGTCAAACTACCGTATGTTGTACACGGCTAGCTACTTCTTCATCTTATTCTTCTATTTTTTTAATGGCGGTTGCCAAACAGCTTTTAGGTGCATTACCGCCATCCTCTGGAATGGTTGGAAGACAGGAATCAAGCATGTGGAACCCCTCGTTTGTACAGAGTCGATGTGATTGGCTAGTTACATGCTAGCTAACCCTGATTGGTTGTTTGATTCAGACTGGGTTCTGTTTTTGTAAAAACTAAATACAAAGGGGCGGGTGCTCACAGACATACATTTGTTTAAAGGAACCCTTCAATTGAATATTGTTAGTGACATAAAATGGTCAAAATTGGTTATTTCAACCAAAATGATAATTCAATGATATTTCCTGCTGTAGCTTTAAAACAGAAAGAAAAGAGTGTTGCAGAGAAAAATTTTAATAACAGCGACATAAATCATCCTGACAGGTTAATCATCGCCGCCTGAACACACACACACACACACACACACACACACACCTCCTCTCATTCAGGAGTATTATTATTGACTCCGCCCACATATACTCCTAGACTCTGATTGGCTGTCTAGAATATATGAATATGTGTTTTTTTCTATTCTAGGACTAAACATTTATTAGGTTATGTTCATAACGTCAGATGTTCTTTTCGTATGAAGATAATACAGTTGTAACAGAGAGTGATGCATTATGGTTTGTTTGTAGCCTTAATGTTGCTACGCTAGTCAGTTTCTTCATATCAGTGGTTCACTACTTGGGGGTCAGTACTCCTCAAGGGGACACAAGACAAATCTGAGGGGTCGCAAGATGGTTATAAGAGGAAAGCAGAAAGAAACACATTTCTGTTTCATTTTTATCAGTTTCCTGATAAAAAAAGTAATGCTCTTTGGTTGAAGAGGTCAAAGTTGGTAGATATTTGAAACTAGTGGAAGCAAACGTACTCAGGTTTCAGGGCTCACAAACCTAAAAGGTTTATCGTGAGTCTGTTCAAGTCAGTCAGCAGTTAGTGTTTAGTTAGTTCAGTTTAACCTGCAGTGCGTTCTGTTTAGAAACAGACTTGAGATTACTGCTGTCACTGAATGTGTCACAGAGAAAAAATCCACCTTCCAGAGCTGCCCTGGCTCCTGACTGGCTCAGGCAGAGCTGAAGTGGTGTGTGGATTTTGGTTGCTCTGAGCTGAATCATCACAAAGACAGCTTCATTAAATCTCCCAGCATGTACTGGGAAGAAGAAAAGCACCTGCAGAAAAAAAATCTGACAGCACAGGGAGGGAGGTTCAAGGTCAGAGATGGTGTGGGTGTCATGGCAACCGTTGTCTGGTTAGTGTTTAGATGCCTGTACAGGAAATTACCTCACAGTTTACTTGTGTGTGAATGTTAGTGCCCCCCAGTGGTCACACTTCTCTTTTAAACATTGTTGTTTATGGTGTGTTATAATTAAGTGTATTATTGTGTATATTATTTAAATGGGTTTTCTCTTTATTTGTTAAACATTATCCTCCATTTTTGTAGTCCAGAAGGTTAGGGGTATGGTATTATATTTGGTATTATTATGTAAGGTATGTTACTTAAAAACTAAAAAGTCTGTTTGATTTTTATATTTATCTCCATGTTATTCTCGTGTTAATGAGATTCTCATTTGATCCTGAACTGTGCAGCAACAAAGTCTGTTAGTACCATTGACTGTACAGCAGAAGTGGTCGTAGCCACTGAGACGTCCCCCATTGGTTTGTGGACTACTGTTTTGAAGCCTCCAGTTTGGGATTTTGGCCGTTGCCATCTTGGTTTTCTGGAGCCTAAAGTGACAGCTCTCTGTGCCGAGAGGCATGAAAGTTTTTTCCCTGCATCTGCATTTATAACATTTGTTTGACTCAAACATAGTCTAACCATGTCATGTGATTATGCTGTCAGCTGTTTCTCACTGGAACATGTGCCCTGTTAGCTGAGAGGTAACAGACTATCAGAGTGAGGTGTAAAGAAATGTTTTGGAGATGTGAGGATGAAGATGATCATATTCACCTCTAAACAGGCATTCTACTGGTTTCCTCAAAGTTGCTTTATTTTTAAGTACTAAAAAAGTCAATTTATTAGCTATCAGGACATTGTGGTGATGACCATGTACTTCCTCCACTATAAACAGAAAACTTGTCTATACGATGCTGTGTTTCCAGATGTGTGTGTGTGTGTGTGTGTGTGTTTCAGAGATCAGCCGTGTGAGGAAGGACATGTACATCGACACTCTGAACGGTTCAGAGAGGATCAGCGAGCTGCCAGATGCCGTCGGTCCCAACGTCCAACTGCAGGAGAAACTCTACGTCCCCACAAAGGAGCATCCTGATGTGAGTGTTTGTGTGTGTTGTTATATCAGTTTGTATCATGTATGTTTGTGAGATCATCAGTTTTCTGGATTTATTTCCTTCTGTTGCTGAAACTTTAAAGCATCTGTATTTGAATTTTTTTTTCAGGATTTATATTGATTGATTTATTGATTATTATTATTGATTAATATTTGTGTGTTAGTGATGTTGAAGCTTAACTTTAAAAATATAACTACACCTTAACATCGACAGAGTGACAGATGTTATATGTCATATTTTGAACTGACGTTTGACTGATGTTTTCTGCTGGCCTACTGTCAGTACATAGTAATGAACTAATTACAAAATCATGCATACAGAGCTGGTCACTCAACTACCACTGCTTTAGTTTATATGACTGATAACAACAAAGAAATGGTTGGAACTGCGTTGTTTGATTTTAGTGCATCTTTTGACGTCATTGATCACGAGCTGCTAAAAACCAAACGTGGTTTATTGTGTACTCTCGCTTGGAGAGTTATCTGTCTGTAGGCTGTCGGGATAAGTCTGACATTGGCAGACTATTTCACTTGGCACCCTTCCCGTGTGTTACCGTTTTGTAAGTTCACCGTCGCTGCATTCAAGGCGACTGTGATTGGTTTAAAGAAATACAAACAAGCCAGAGTGTTTTTTCCCCTATCCCAGAATGATGATGAGTTCAGCCAGACCTTTCTCCAGCACTAAAACAAAGTGTGGCGATAGGTCTGGCTGTGTGAGACTAGGTAGAAATAAAGTGCATTGTCTTTGGTACTAGAAGAATGCGCAACCATATAATTGCTGTTGTTGTACTCCTCCCACTGTCGTCCCGCTACTCCTCCCAGTGCGATCTCGCTACTCCTCCCAGTGTAGTCCCGCTACTCCTCCCACTGTCGTCCCGCTACTCCTGCTAGTGCTGTCCCGCTACTCCTCCCACTGTCGTCCCGCTACTCCTCCCAGTGTAGTCCCGCTACTCCTCCCACTGTCGTCCCGCTACTCCTCCCACTGTCGTCCCGCTACTCCTCCCAGTGCAATCCCACTACTCCTTCCACTGTCGTCCCGTTACTCCTGCCAGTGCCGTCCGGCTACATACGCAATGGTTATAAATGAGGCTCCAGGTCAGTGAAGGGGAGGGGTGTTGGCTGATTGGCTGGTTGTCATGGTAACCACATGGTAGTGTGATTTCTCTCTCTCAGTTTAACTTTGTCGGGAGGATTCTGGGTCCTCGTGGTCTAACGGCAAAACAGCTGGAGGCGGAGACAGGATGTAAGATCATGGTGAGAGGAAGGGGCTCCATGAGAGATAGGAAGAAGGTAACACACACACACACACACACACACACACACACACTGTGTACTTGTATACCTGTGACCCTGGACCCTCATTAACACTAACCCTGAATTGAACCTAACCCTGATTCTAACTTTAAACTCTTAAAGGCGTTTTAATTTATATTTCTTTCTAAAAAAACTACAGAAGTTTAAACAATCTACTCTTCAGCCATCTGATTAAGATTTAAAGATCATATTCTTTGTTTTATAGAGCATTTGTACATTTGATCATCTGTTCCTAATCAACTCTAGTTTTTTGTAATTGATTAAACAGCTGTTTGTTGTTTTATTAGTGTGGAGAGGTTCAAACCGCCTGCAGTGTATTAATACATGTAAGAAAAAAATGAAAAATATTTCACCATATATATATTTAGTGAAATATTTCAGAGAGAAGATTTTTTGTGCTTGTTGTGCTTGTGGTCGGCTGTGTTTCTGTCTTGCTGTCAATACTTGCTGTAAAACACTAAAGCTGTTTTAGTCCACAGTTTATTTGATTTCACAGTTAGGATTACCCTAACCCCAAAACCTGCACCAGCTGATGTTTCTGTCGACTTGTTTTCAGCCTAAACAAGTAGTGAACACAACATTTCATCACCTTTTAAAATTATATGTTGAACTTGTTACCAACTCCTGAGGAAAATATCTGTCTCGTTAGCTGCTAAATGCTCCACTATGTTCAGCAGCTCGTCTCTAAATGACTCTGTCTGCTGTCTGCTGCTGAGCAGCTCGTGTACAGTGGCTTCTTACAGCTTTGTCTCTGAGCACGACGCTGTGAGAGCTGAGAGTGAACCAGAACAGATAAACAAGGAGCTGAAAGTCACTATGAAGACTCAAGTTATACACTGATTAACATTGACCAACGCTGTAAACTATCAGCTTATAGGTAGTAGACGTAGTATTTCTGCCATCGTAGTATTTCTACTACCGCTACTCTCAGTCACATGCTCACAGTTTTTCATACTCCACACTGCTGATGGTTGATATCTGTATGTATATGTTGAGGTGTGGGGAGGTGAACGTGACGTCACCTGGTAGTTTTTGGGGCGGAGTGTCTCAGGTTACGTTACAGATGTTAAACAGATGTTTTGGGGGTAGATTTTCTCTGGAAAAAGTAAAATAATGTCAGTTGTAATGAACACTATAAATGAGACAAGGATCGATTTAGTATGAAGAAAGAGACAAGTGTCTACAAAGATGCAACTGCATTGTTCATACTAGCTCATTGTGGTTGTTTCTTCTACTTGTGGTGGTTTTGTGTCTCTTTGCAGTGTTTTGTGTCCCTTTGTGGTGGTTTTTTGTCTTTGTGGTTGTTTCTTCTCTTTGTGGTGGTTTTGTGTCTCTTTGTAATTGTTTCTTCTCTTTGCGGTGGTTTTGTGTCTGTTTGCGATGTTTTGTGTCTCTTTGTGGTTTTTATTCTCTTTGTGGTGGTTTTGCATCTTTGTGGTTGTTTATTCTCTTTGTGGTGATTTTGTGTCTTTGTGGTTGTTTCTTCTCTTTGTGGTGGTTTTGTGTCTCTTTGGTGATTTTGTGTCTCTTTGCGGTGGTTTTGTCTCTTTGTGGTTGATTCTTCTCTATGTGGTGGTTTTGTGTCTCTTTGTGGTGTTTTGTGTCTCTTTGTGGTGGTTTGTGCTTTTGTGGTGGTTTTGTGTCTCTTTGCAGTGTTTTGTGTCTCTTTACTGTGTTTTGTGTCTCTTTGTAGTTGTTTTTTCTCTTTGCGGTGGTTTTGTGTCTCTTTGTGGTAGTTTCGTGTCTCTTTGTGGTGGTTATGTGTGTCTTTGGTGATTTTGTGTCTCTTTGCAGTGGTTTTGTGTCTTTGTGGTTGTTTCTTCTCTATGTGGTGGTTTTGTGTCTTTGTGGTTGTTTATTCTCTTTGTGGTGGTTTTGTGTCTCTTTGTGGTGATTTTATGTGTTTGTGATTGTTTCTTCTCTTTATGGTGGTTTTGTGTCTGTTTTAAAGCAGATTGTGACTGAAGGCATGAAGCCATGAGTGAAGTGAAAATAAAGTGAGTGAAGAGGAAGAAGAAGGAAAGATGGAAACAATTTCAAACATTTCAGGTCAAACTGCTGCGAAAACATGGTGTTTATCTTTCATTGTGTGTGATGCTAACGATGTTAGCCACCTGCTTCGCTAACAGAGATACATGAGACAGAAGGAACAACAGGAGGTCTACAGAAACCAGATGGAGGAGAGGAGGACAGGAAAGGAGTGGGGGAGGAGGAGAGGAGGAGGCGGAGATAAAAACAGAAATGTGAGAGTTGGTTTGATTTGTTGTTTCTGGACTGATGTCCTGCTGAAACACACAGATGATTTATTTATTATCATAGTTCATCTGCATGTGTGTGTGTAAATGATTGTCCAATCAGCTGCGGCTCCTCAGGTTGCCGGTCACACAGAGGCTGATTGATGAGCTGTTGTACAGAACATTCAGAAAGTATTCAGCTTTGTGCTAAAATCATTTAAATTCATGTTTTCCTCTCATCAATCTACGATCAATACCCTATAACAACGAAGCGAAGACAGGATTTTAGACATTTTTGCAAAATTATAAGAAAGAAAAAACTGAAATATCACATTGACAGAGTTGTCCCTAAGCCACTCCTGTGTTGTCCTGGCTGTGTGCTGAGGGTCAGTGTCCTGTTGGAAGGTGAAGCTTTGACCCAGTCTGTGGTCCCGAGTGGTCCTGATATCTCTGTACCAGTCCACCAGTCCCTGTCACTGAAAAACACCCCCACAGCAGGGCGCTGCCACCGCCATGCTTCACTGTTGGGCAGGTTTTCTCCAGACATGACGCTTAGAATTGAGTTCAAACAGTTCAATCTTGGTTTAATCAGACCCAAGAATCTTGTTTCTCTGTCTGAGAGTCCTTTAGGTGCTTTAAGCTTTCAAGTGTCTTTCACTGAGGAGAAGCTTCCATCGGACCACCCTGACATAAAGCCCAGATCGGTGGACTGCTACAGTGATGGTTGTCCTTTTGCAAGTTTCTCCACACAGGATCTCTCAGTCACAGTGACCATCGGGTTCTTGGTCACCTCTCTTACCGAGGCCCTTCTCCCCCGATTGCTCAGTTTGGCTGGACTGTCAGCTCTAGGAAGAGTCCTAAACTTCCAAACTTCTTCCATGTAAGAATTATAGAGGCCACTGAGCTCTTGGGAACTTTAAGTGCAGCAGAAATGTTTTTATAGCCTGCAGGCATCTGGTTTTTGCTCTGATATGCATCGTCAGCTGTGAGACCTTCAATACATTTGCAAAATGTCTTAAATCATCCTTTGGCTTTGTCATTATGGGATATAGAGTGTAGATTGATGAGGGGAATTCTAGCATAAAGCTGCAACATAACAAAATGTAAATACTTTTTCTCTGAATACTTTCTGAAAGTTAGCTAACAAGATCACTGCTAACATGCTAGCCAGTCAGGCTAGGCTAATGCTAGTCAGTCTGGCTAATGCTAGTCAATCACAATACAAAACAAATCTCTGTTCTGTTTACTCCCTCTGACATTTTGTTCTTGCCTGGGTCCAGACCTTTAAATCCGCCCCCTCCACCTAGTTGACTGCCTCCGGTTTGGCATCATGACATGAAACAGCGGTTTCTTGGTTGAAAAGCAATCGATCCAATGAGTGTGTGGGGGGACTAACTATTAGCCAATCAGTGCCACAGGCAGGATTAACACCGCTGTCAGACTTGTTGTCAGACTTTTTCCGCCCCCACTAACCAATTTTCTGCCCCCACGGAAATCGGTTAAGGGGAGGCAATGTCAGACTGAAGATGGAAATGGAGTGAAACAAGTTGACAATTCTGTCTGATATCAGACTTATTAAAGAAGGAAAATAAAGCTATCAGAGCTAATGAGCTTGCTAATGGTCAGTTGGCAAGAGTTTGCTTGTTGCAAACAGGGAAGTAAGTTCAAACAGTTTATTTATCAGTATGATGTCCAGGCCTGGCTCTATTCAACATGGGGCCCTCGGCAAGATTTTCTTTGGGGGCTCTCCTTACTTTGCCCGGAGCCGAGAACTAAGAAATGAAACTATAAACTATATATAAGTAACTATATATAGGAAGAGATGTTTCTGAGACTGAGACTCACGGTTCTGAAGGTATTTCAGGTTCAGGAAGTAAAAGTCAATGTTTGCAAATACAAATGTTTTTATACATATATTTTTCATGATTCCATCGACAACATCTGTGTCTGAAATCAGTCCCTATCTTCTATTTACTGTCGGCCATTTTATGTGAAAGACGAAAGGGGTGAATGTAACAGGAAGTCTTAATTTTGTATTTAGTTACTCGTGTGATGTTGCTGTAACCTTCATCCTCTCTCTCTGCTCATCTCAATAAACCACAGATGATATTTGTCCATTTTGATATCATACTAATAATAATTCTTCATCAGTGTCTGATGAGTGTAAATGTTTCCTCTATATGGAGCCCTCAAACATTCACATTATATATTCTCCATGACATGTACAACATCAACTAGAATTCCCAGGATGCATTTCACTAACAAACATCCAATCAATATCACTGAGATGACACATTAAACACTAAACACTTTGCTGTCTCTCTCTCTCTCTCTCTCTCTCACTCTCTGTCTCTACCTGTCTCTCTCACTCTGTCTCTACCCGTCTCTCTCTCTGTCTCTGTCTCACTCTCTGTCTCTACCCGTCGCTCTCTGTCTCTACCTGTCTCTCTCACTCTGTCTCTACCCGTCTCTCTCTCTCTCTCTGTCTCCACCTGTCTGTCTCTACCCGTCTCTCTCTGTTTCTACCTGTCTCTGTCTCTGTCTCTCTCTGTCTCCACCTGTCTGCCTCTATCTGTCTCTCCTGTCTATCTCGCTCTCTTTCTCTCTGTCTCCCCCTGTCTGTCTCTCTCTGTCTCTCCTCTCTCTTTCTCTCTCTCTCTCTCTCTCTGTCTGTCTGTCTCTCTCTCTCTCTCTCTCTCTCTCTCTCTGTCGCCACCTGTCTGTCTCTACCTAACAGGAGGAGCAGAATCGAGGGAAGCCTAACTGGGAGCACCTGAACGAGGAGCTTCATGTCCTCATAACGGTAGAAGAAGCTCAGAATCGAGCCGAAATCAAACTCAAACGAGCTGTGGAGGAAGTCAACAAGCTGCTGGTGCCTGCTGTGAGTCATTTGACCTCTGACCTCTATAATAAACTATAGGTCTGTTATAGGTGTATTAAAGGGGCACTATAGGTGTGTTATTGATTATGTTAGTGATGAAACCTCACAAATAGGTTCATCAGCCTGAAACAAGAGATTTTCAACAGGTTTGTTCAGTGAGAGGTTGATGAATCTGACTAGAAGAACATGTGTTTGTTGTCTGTTTGTCAGCGGCTATAGGGCGTCCTGAACAAGGACTTCTATTACGCAGAGGGAGATATTGCATGGCCCACTTCCTCCTGTGAAATGAATCCTGTCTGAATGAGGCTTTAGACTTCATGTGGAGCAGTGTGTGTGTGTGTGTGTGTGTGTGTGTGTGTGTGTCAGACAGTGAGACAGGAAGTGCAGAGGTTCTGCTGATCCTCACTTCCTCCACTCTCACTTCCTAGATTTCATCCAACCAATGAGGAGCCAGGAAAACTCTGTTGCCGGGCAAGAAAAGCGGCAGAGAACCTGATCACCTCCTCTGTGCGTGTGTGTGGGTGTTCAGATCTGACAGGAAGTTGGTTTCATGTTGTGGTGACATTAAACATTTGTTCAGAAGTTAGTTTGTAGTTGAGTTCATTAATGAATGAACTCTTTATCTAATGAGCTAATGAGCTTGTTAGTGCAGGTCGGTGTTGAGCTGCACAGGTAACACAATAATAAATATAGCCACACGCAGCAATGGTCGGGGCAGATTGCGAGCATTTCGATGCTTGTTTCTTATTTAATTGACAAGAAGCAAAACTCTTGATTTTCTTTAAAATAACTCGTCATGGCCGTCACTATATGCTGATGCTCTGTTGAGGTTTATAAATCTACTTTCAAAACCACCACAAAGAGTGTCTCCATAACTCACACCACACACACTCATGTTCTGTGGTGGAGTAATTTTGATCTGCCCTTGTTAGAGAGTGGCTGCCATAAGCGATGACCTCATCTCCGGAGTTCGTGTTTGATCTCTGAGCCGCCTGACCCATGGACCTTGCATCAATGTAGACAACAAATCTGTTACACATATCAGGGTGACCAAGGACAGGAGGAGAAGTCAGATGGTCTTTGAGACACTGAAATGCCTTCTGATACTCATCTGTCCACTGAAACACAGTTACTTTTTCAGCACATTGAGAGGCTCCGCAACCATTGAAAAGTTAAGGAAGTAACGATGGTACCATCCAGCAAGACCCAAAAACCTTTGGACTTCCTGAAGGTTTCCTGGGACAGGGTAGTCATGAAGTGCTTCTGTCTTTGCTGGATCTGCTTGCACTCCCTCCTTGCTCACTACATGACTCAGGAATTAAGCTTGGAGCAACGTAAGTGGCATTTCTTAATTGTAAGACCAGCCTCCTTGAGACAATCAAACACTTGCTGGATGTCATAAAAGTGAGTTTTGATGCCTTTAGAATAGATTATAATGTCATCCAAATACTCCATACAGCAGTCTCCCAGGCAACTCGTGAGCACCTAACTCATTAGCCTTTGGAAGGTAGCTGGAGCTGAAAGATTCAAATTCAGCAAGCAAAGGTCCAAATGCTGTCATTGTAATATCTGTGATTGTTTAGATTAATACACAAAAGTCAATACTGCAGTGCTAGCTCAGCCAGCTTTAGCTTTGTTGTTGTATGGAAGACTGTTCTGGTCCTTGCTGTTATGTGTGTGTGGGTGTGGGTGTTGCTTCTGTATGTAAATTTACTTCATAGACATGCCCTGAAGGTAACAATATAGTTACGTGTGAAAAAGAAATGGTCAAACTGCAGGAATGCATTTGCTCGGCAACTTTGTGTATCTTTGATTTTCAGCAGCTAGCTTGCTCAATGGGCATCAGAAGCTCACATGCAATGCTTCCTGGTATATGTAGGCACCTCAGACAAGGCTCTGTGAGCAGGTGAACTCAGCTTTCTCTGTCAATATAGCACAGAGGAATTTATTGCTTTAACTGACTACATTCACCATCAACACTGAGTGGACATTAACATACAAGGTGGCAAATTTTACCATTTCTTTTCTAAGAAACATGACCACATCACCCCTATCCTTGCATCCTTACACTGGCTCCCAGTTCACTTCAGGATAAACTTCAAAATCCTTTTAATTGTCTATAAATCTCTCCATGGTCTCGACATATATCTCAGAACTTCTTTCCCCTTATACCACCACCAGACCCCTCGGATCCTCCCACCGTGGCATATTGGCTGTGCCCCATTGGTAGAAAAAAGTAAATCAGAGAACAGGGCTTTTTCTGTAGTAGCTCCTCAGCTCTGGAATAGCCTGCTGGAGGCCATTACACAGACTGAGTCTGTTGATGCTTTTAAGAGGCACCTTACGACCCACTATTATTCTTTGGCATTTAGTTTAACCTGTTTTTACTTTGTTTCTATTTTAATCGTGCTTTATTTCCACATCTGTTATGCACATATATGCCTTTATGTGTGTATGTGTCTGTCTTTGTGAAGTACTTTGGTGCAAAACCAATTTGCTTTTTGAGGTGCTATATAAATGAAATGGACTGAAACTGAAACTAAAACTGAAAGATAAATTATAATGTTAAATTGTTGTATTGTAGTATCAACTCAAGACTATTGATGCTTTACAGTGTAAATGCTGCAGCTTTAAATTCTTTATGAATGCATCGTGTTTTATAAACAGATCATATGTTTTTAACTGTGTAAAATCTTTATCGACTGAGTATCCAGTGACTACAGCTGACTACAAGTAAAGTACAGGAACCTCAAAATTAAACTTAGGTACAGTACATGAGTAAATGTACTTTCCACCCCTGTGTACATATACACTATGCAAGTATAATACACATATACTGCAGCACAGTATAAGTACTTGATGGTTGTTACTGTGTGTTTCAGGCGGAGGGAGAGGACAGTTTGAAGAAGATGCAGCTGATGGAGTTAGCCATCCTGAACGGGACATACAGAGACGCTAACATCAAACCCTGTAAGAGACCGACCAATCAGAGACCAATCAGACACTGTGACCAATCAGAGAGCAGAACAACCACACCTTACGCTGTTGAAACGGCTAATACTCCTCTCCTCATCTCCTCGTCCCCTCCTCCTCCTCCTCCCCTCCTCCCCTCCTCCCCTCCTCCTCCTCTCCTCCTTCCCTCCTCTTCCTCAGCCTCCCTCGCCTTCTCTCTTGCAGCCTCTTGTCAGACTCCTCGTTTTCTCACTGGCCCTACCCCTGTGATGGCCCCGCCAACCAACCTGCGTACACCTGCCCCCACAGGCCCTGCCCTCATGCCTCTGATTCGTCAGATCCAGACAGTTCTCCCCAATGGGGCGCCTCACCCAGCGACTCTGATGCCGGGGGCAGGGCCTGAGTCTGGTCTGATCTACGCGGCGCAATACGACTACCCGTACGCTCTGGCGGCGCCGGCATCCATCTTGGAGTACCCTCTGGACTCTGGTGGGGTGTTAGGTAAGCCTGCCCCCCCCTGCTCCTGCGACTGCTCCCCCACGCCTCACCACCACCCCCAAGGCCAGTGGAGCCCCGCCCCTACGCTGCTCCTCAGACACGCCTCCTAAAAGATGGAAAACAGGCACTCCTCCATGGCACACACATAGACACACACACACACACACACACACAAAGAAACACACGCGCCTCGTTCACTGTTGAAACCTGCAGCGTCGCCCCCTGCTGGACGGAGTCATAACTAGTGAAAGTGATGATGTTCACAGCACTTTAAAATTACATTTAAACAATGAAAACTCCACCAAGTGTCCTGATGTGAAAACATTAAAGACAGAGTGGAGAGTTTATTATTTAAGTTGTCATTGTGATATTTTTGGGAATCAGCTGTTCTGTCAATAAAGCATCAGTTGAAATGTAAAATATAAAAACCTAATAAGAAATATGTTTTCTACTGAAAAATATTTATTGGATGAACAGAGGAAAGTGTAAAAGAATGTTTTCCTTAGTATGTTTGTCCACAGGGGGGCGCTGTTGCTCAAACAAATGTTTTTAATTTAACTTCTGCTGTCAGGTGATGTGGTGTCAGCTGTGAATGAGGCATTCAGGTACGACTGATTACTCAGCCTTTACTGTCGTCTCATTGGCTAGAGATGTTTGTACTACTCTTGACGTGCCTCAGCGCTTCCTGTCACACAGAGAATCTCACAGAGTTTTATTTAACAAGAACAAACTGATGTTAGAAATGATCTTCATCACATTTGAACTGATGTCATGTGACTGCAGCTTCCTGCACTGAAATGCACGTAATTCCTGGGAATCTGTTACTGAGAACTGAACTGAAGCCAACCTGACCTCCAACATACCCCCAACAGACTTCCAACATATGTCCAACACACCCCCAACACATCTCCAACACGCCTCCAACACATCCCTAACACGTGTCCAACACACCCCCAACATGCCTCCAACACATGTCCAACACGCCCCCCACATTGCTCTAACATGGCTCAGTGACCTGATGCTAAATGAAGTTTTCAGATCTATGCTTACTGCTAACTATGCTAAACAACAGATGATCTCTGTGTTCTCGCCGGCAAGAAGTTAAGTCACGTTTCAAAGCTGCAAAAAACACAAGTCTGTTTTAAAGATGTTTTTAGAACTGAGATAAATAATAATTAACAATAAAACCAATTAAAAACAATTCAATAAAAAAATACTCAAAGAAATTAAACAAACACTTCTAACCAGAAGACGGTGTGTAAAAGGGGTGTAAAAATTTAAGGCATAAAGTACACATTTTATTTGTATTCAAAACCTTTTAAGTCCTTGAATTTAAATCACTAATAGAAGTAATATTGTCATAATATGAAAACGGTGCAATATTGTAAAAATATCTTTAAAAAAGTTTTAATTTAGAAAAAAAAGTTTTAAAAAGTAGTAATATTTTGATAAAAAGTTTTAATATTACAAGAAAAAGTTGTAATATTTCGTGCTAAAAGCTGTTACGAGAAAAAGGTTACTGTAGTATTTTGAGTTCACTATGATGGAGTATTAAAATCTTGTAAGATTATGACTTTATTCTTGAAATGTTGGGCTATGACCTTTTTCTTGAAACATTACAATTATAGCTGTTTTCTACAAACATTAGGACTTTTTTTCTCAAAATGTTACTTTTTCTTGAAACACCACAATTTTTATTCAGTACTGAGACTAATCTTTACTTAATATTATGACTTTATTCTCTAAATTTATGGTTACTTTTTCCTAGCTGTGGCACTAATCCTCCATTGTGGAACAGACTGTGATAACCAATAAAACTGATCCACCTGAAAGAGGCGTGGTCCTCATGATGACATCACAGTAAAGACTCGTCTGTTGTTTAAATCTCCACCTGAAAGCCTCTCAGATCTCACCTGTAACCAGAATCTGTTTACATTTGTGCCTTATAGCACAGTTCAGACCAAAGATTCGTGATGAGACGAGTTGAAACTACTTGCATGCGCTGGTCTGCAATGTTCTGAAACCTGCCAGTTTACACCAATGCAACTAGACGATACGGTGTATGGTTTCCATAGCAATGACTCTCTGTACTTCTGTTCTAACTGATCCACCTTTCAGGCTTCTATTGTAGTTGGATATAATTTGTAGCATCTTATTTGAGTACATTTTAAGGCTTGTGTCAGACAGACACAGCTGGTCCTCAAACTCATTGATGAGGTGATCCTCTCTTTTCTCCATCCAAAAACTCATTTCCACCAGCCGACCTGACCAGCTGACTTCACTATGAGCTGATTGGCTGTTGAAACAGGTGATGTGCTGTACACTCTAAAACCAGCCACTGGCGACTTGACAAGCTGAGTGTCAGGTGACACCATCAGCCGTCTTGAGTTGAGCTGAGACGGGCCAGTTTAGACCCCTGCAAGTTTCTTAAGCAGTTTTTCTCATTGTGAATCTTTGGTCTGAACTGGCCTTAACATGTATTTCTAATGATTTTCTGTCTTTGTGTAGCTGTGAGGATGTGATGATGTATTGACATATCTGTACTTGTGCGTACCTGTATGAAGTGTTGTGTGACGCTGTGGACAGGTGACTCCATGTCCTCTGTGACGGTTTGTGGTGTTCTGGTGCAGGTGCGGTGGCCTCTAAAGTTCGGAGACACGAGCTGCGTGTCCGCAGACCGAGGTTAGTCCGCTCAGACCCGTCCCCCTGTCTCCACACCTGCCTTTCCCACAATCCACTGCTTTGCTTCAACCGGCGTCTGTTCAGGGCGTTTTCACACCGACAACCAACCTAAAGAGTTCAGCATAGTTCACTAGAGTTTACCAGAGTCTGCTAGAGTTTGCCAGAGTTCACCAGAGTTCACCAGAGTTCAGTAGAGTTCAGTAGAGTTCCTCTTGTCAGTTAACAAAAGTGCATCTCAACCAGACCAACTGTTATTTTATGACCATAAACGTGTGACAAAATCAAGATAAATCCAGGTTCACCTGTGTGATCGGATATATATCGACTTTTAAAATCATCCATCACTGGAGCGCCATGATTTCATTCACTCACATTTTCCTCTGACCATTTTCTGGAAATTCAGTTAAACTTTGAGGTACATTTGGAGGGAAGTTTGACTTCTGATATACAGCCCCCCTCTGCTCACAGACTGAACTGCAACTTACTGCACACAACAAACACTGAACAGGAATCATTTGAAATTCCACCGGACCAGGTGTGAAAATGCCCAACAGGTAGCAGAACAGGTGGTTTCTGGGAAAATCAGTTGTGATGGTGAAGTTGCCCTATTCACCATTATAGACCTGTCAGCCTGTCAGAATAAGATCAAACAACAAACAGCAGAAAGTAAATGTTCTCTGAGAGTCACAGCACAGTGATGATGTTTGTTCGAAACTCACAGACATGTTTAAAATGACTTACTGCTCCATTATTTTCAGGACTTTATGGATCCGCCTTGATGTTGATGACAAATAATGGACCAAACACTTTAAACAGAAATGTTCTTTTAAATGTAAGAAGAGGGTGAAACCTTATTTACACTCTAAGTCTTAAAAGCTCATTTTAATAAATTCACTTTGTTCTCGGTTTCCTTCAGTCTGATGCTTCATATCAGTTTCATCTCTGTGTGTCTACTAGAGAGAGAGGGCCAGGACGTGGTTAGCCTAGCTTAGCACAAAGACTGGAAGCCGGGGGAAACTAGCTCAAATGCTAACTGCTGCTAAAACCACACGTTCCTCCACTTGTTCAATAAACAACAAATCACATGTAACTCAGACAGACTTGGAGTTGCTAGTTTCTCTTTTGATGTAGCTAGGCTAGCAGTTTCCCCATGCTTCCAGTCTTTGTGCTAAAGGCTAAACCCAACCTGGACTTACCTCTGTACTTGACTCTGGAGGCAATGGAGAACAAGAGGATTTACTTCTCAGCTGTTAATGTGACGATAGCCTATAGTGTTTGTCCTGAAGCATTTATCCGTGTGCACAAACCAAGTCTAGAAAAATCTGTTTGACTTTTTACCATGAATAAATTAAATTTGTTCCACATTACATTGGATTGTCAGACTGGTCGGTTCCCTCAGAGTCAGAGTGGACTGGAGACCTGAAGATTTCTCTAAACTGACAGACCTGAAAACCTTTTAATCCAACTTTAATCCAACAGTCTGAGACACTTAAATTATCTGAGAAACAGGACGAATTAACCATCTGAGATCAGTCTACAGTAAAAACAGTCGAGGTTTAATGAAGAATCTGATGTTTCTGTTACAGAATAATAGAGGTTGTGGCTTTCATGATGTCACAGCAAATAGCACATCTGTAGACCAGTCAGACCATTACATGGCAGAAAATTGCTGTATAATGTCCAATAGAGTCTCAGAGTCACTGTGAGTTCACTGTCCATCAGCAGAATAGTTTTGCCTCTCTGATCCAGAACGGTCCAGAACTCTTTCAGAAGCAGAAATCTTGTAAAGAATCCGAAGAAACATATTTTCATGAGGAGTTTTGTAACTAAAACTATCAAACTGTAATCTTTATTGATTAAAAAACAAAGTAATGAATACGTAACACTGACAAAATTAATTAAATAAATCTGATGAATTGCACAGAGTCCTGGTGTAAACCTGCCATGGAGACGTCCAACTCATCCGTCACATTAACAGGTCATCTAAACTCACCACACTCAAACAGGATCTATCTACATCTCATTGGTGACGGCGTCTTGTTGGATGCTGTTAGTCTGCAGCGGGTTGTGTTCAGGTACAACAAGTAAACCTGTGTGTTTGCTGCCGTCTGGCTGTGATGGCAGTGGACAAGTGGACAAAACGTGTCTTCATCAGCTTGTGAGGTGTTCAGGGACGCTTATGTCACTGCAAAAAACAAGATGTCATTTTCAACACAAGTGTTGTAGAATTTTGGAGTTTTAAATAGGTTCATAGGCATAACATGGTGAGACTTTATTTTACCCAAAGGAGAACATCATGCTATATTAGGTGATTCATAAAAAATCACTAATATCAGTTCTAAGTTTTTTACCAGATGTTACATT
This sequence comes from Enoplosus armatus, assembly GCF_043641665.1. NCBI lineage: Eukaryota > Metazoa > Chordata > Actinopteri > Centrarchiformes > Enoplosidae > Enoplosus > Enoplosus armatus. The sequence continues at coordinate 94,731 of NC_092191.1, read as the reverse complement.
GCTTTTAGGAGACAGAATATGACTTGAAACCTTGTATCTCCAAAGTGTCACACTAGAATTAGTTATATTTTTGTATTAATTTATTTAACATATAAATAAAACTAACTTTATTAATTGCAATTTTGATTATTTTTGGTCAGTTATTTCAGTCAGTGATCTTGTGAATAATGCTGTTTGCAAATATGAAGCTGCCAACAAAAATGCTCATATTAGCACATGTACATTGTTATTTACATTTATTCATCTGGCAGACGCTTGAAGTGTCTTGAAGTAGTATGTCTTTGAAGTAGACATATTTTAAATTTAAATCAGCCTTCTGAGGGGCATTTGTCACGTGTGATATTTTATATTTAATAGAAAAAAAAGAAATGTATTGAGATAAAAATGTTAAAGGAGCTATATGTAATTGGCCACCTGTCAAATTCATAATCCAAACAAACAGGGGGCAGCATATCACCAGAGTAACAGCTAACTGCTGCTAACAGTATATGCCGTTAGCGAATTAGCTCAGTCAGCCGTGGGGGGGGGGTTTACCAGAACCGGAGCCAGGCGAGCGGTCAATAGAAGTGGGACCAAACACCGCCACCAAGACCGACAGGGGCCAGTTTTACGACAGAGAATACAGTATCGAGGTGATTTACTGTGACTCCGACCAGGACTCTTGACTCCGGGTACAATGAAGACACAGCGGGTTCTTGAGAGATGTGAGAGGAAGGTCGGGCATCAGGCGAGCCAAACCCAACCAGAAAACCACCTTCGTGTTGTTGGAGGGCAGACTGGATGCTACAACGACTCACTATCGCATTTTAAGGTACAAAGTGGTATTATAAGACAGGACAGGCCAGGGATAGCTTGTTAGCATGTTAACTTCAGTAGATATCTCTGCAACACAATACATAGACGTCTTTGACATGACAGAACTTTTGAATGTTTTAAACTATAATTCTTACATATTGCTCCTTTAAAATCCCAAAATTTGTTTTCACCATATGCTGATGATGCACTCTTTTATGTTTTGGAAATACCTGGGTCACTTGGCTTCATGAATACAGCTGATGACTGGAGGAAAAAAAGGTGTTTGAGCTTAAAGTTTGTAGTTCTTGATGTTCTGGAGCTGTGGTTTCTTTAAAGTTCAGTAACACTTATACTTTGGAGATACAAGGTTTTCACTCAGAAATCTACTGTCCTCCCTTGCATAAAATGACTCAATGAAACCTGGACGAGGAGCTTTAAACCAACTCAGCTGTGTTGAAAAAGAGATTTTGTTCAGGATGTCAGCAGTGAAATAGAGCTGTGAAGCTTGAGGAGTCACTGGTTCCTGAACAGCTTTTCCTCCATTCTGAATCTCGAATGTTTCTTTAAACATGACATACATACATTTCTTTGTCTTCTTTTCATGAACAGATTTAATAATCTGATTTTGCACTGAGCTCTGAAACAAATAACCTTCATGTCCTCTTCCTCCACATTTTAAAACCTCCAACAAACCTCAAAGGCGATGATTTAAAGTGAATAAATGTTTTGACCTGAGCAGCTTCAGGTCACTTCATGCATGAGAAGATGAAGAGTATGAATGCATTTTACACAAAAGCATTACACTTGAGAATTTCTTTCAGTTTTTCTGTTTTTTATTTTTTGTTGTTGGTAGTATTTACTTGTGCCTTGTTGATATATATATATATATATATATATATATATATATATATATATATATATGAAAAGTATATAGCAGGAATGTATATGAAATGTAAGATTTGACAAGTAGTGGGCTGTGTAAGAAATAGAGGTGTAGCAGCTTTATAGTGCCACTTTACAAGTATTTTTGATCTATTTTAAGGCCTTATACAAAAGATGAGAGCCTCCCTGTTTATATGCACGTTTCTATGAATGATAGTGTCTTTAAGCTGAGGGCTGTTAGTATCAAACCTTCTGTTTAGGAAAAACAATGTGGTGTTGCTTTGTATCATCACAGCAAAGATTTGTTTGTTGTAAAGAGAAAAGATTCTTTTTGAAATTGAATAAAAGCTATTATTGAGTAAAAAAAACAAAACTCTAAATGCTGATATCAGTGTCCTCTTTATTAAAATGTAATATATTACATGTACATTACATTCACTTAGCTGACACTTTATCTAAACCGACCTCCAATAAGTGCATGTTCAAACATGTGGATACAAACAAAACACTGCAAGAATCATCAACTTCATCAAATATGATGAACTGCTTCAAGTGCCGTCTGAACAGGTGAGTTTTCAGTCTTAACAGGTGAGTTTTCAGATGACCACTGAGTGAGTATTTCTGTCACCTAACACCGTGGTTTGGCCAACAAGTAATAGCTGTAGGCTAGCATGCTACTTCCACAGGCTGGAGTGATGTGGACCAATGTAATATTTAGGACAGTCAAGAGACACAGTGTGAACGTTGAGCCTCATTTGAAGCAAACTAAATAACGACAGCAGTCGGTTGGATGGCGGTAACTGTTTTTTCCTGTTGTTTTTTGTGGAACTTTATACTGCAACACTAGCTCAGCTAGCATTAGCTTTGTTGTTGTATGGAAGCCTGTTCTGCTCCTTGCCGCTACGTGTGTGCACATACAACATAAATTTAAGGTAATGTATGACTGTGTGGAAACTATAAACTATAAACAAGAATTCTGGAACAGAAAATTAAAAAACATTACAAAGAGAAAAAAAAATCTGATTAAGTGTTTTTATGATTCATTCATGATCCAGAATCTAATTAACATCAGTGGTGTGTGATCCCTTACAGACTGAACTATCTGGTCAGTAGTGAGAGATTTTCTCTAACAGGAGGAGACTCCCTCCAACAGAGAACACAGAGACACTGAGGAACCAGACCTGTTAGACCAGAGCCCAAAGCCAGGATACAGAGGTTCAGTGAATGTGGTGTTGAAGGTGTGGAGGTGGACCAGTGTGTCAGAGGAGACTCTGTAGAAGGACAGAGTGCCAGCAGGACAGTCCACATACACTGTCGCCTTCCTGTTGTTGTCAGACAGTCTGATGTTTCTGTTCACTGTGTTTGTGTCGAATGTGAGTTCACAGGAATCTGATGGAGAAAACGAGACACAATACAGCTGCAGTTATTAATCTATCATCTGTTCATTATTGACACTTTGATGATGACATCAGAGATCTGAATGAGTGATGTCACAGTCAAGTAAAGACACACTTACACTTCCTCAGACCTGGTTTCAATCATTGGACTCCAGCAGGCTCCACCCTGAAAGGGGGAGGGGGGTCAGACCAGCACATCCTCTTTCAGCATGGACATATGGACATTACATCGCTCTCATACACAGAGGTCTGTTACTCTCTACACATGTACTTACATGTTCACATGTACCTCTTATTATTAATCAGCTGTTAGTCTTTTAATTCAGTAGAGCTTCTTATTGCTCAATGGCTACAGCTCATTATTTTCACTTCACTATATACATATATATATTAACATACATACACACACACACACATATATACATAGACATATAAGCCTCTTCATACCTGAGAGTGTTCAGCCTCCAGTGTGGATCCTCCAGTCCAGCAGACAGCAGCTTCACTCCTGAGTCTCCCGGATGATTGAAGCTCAGGTCCAGCTCTCTCAGATGGGAGGGGTTGGAGCTCAGAGCTGAGGCCAGAGAAGCACAGCCTTCCTCTGTGATCAGATAGCCTGACAGCCTGCAAACACACACAAGTCACATAATCTGAGGGTACTAACAGGACTGGAAGGTTACTGCAGTACTGCAATACTGTCGGCTATTGTGGGTTACATTAACATTATTACTGAATTTTTTCTAGTTACAACCAAACATCCACTAAGGTCCATCAACAATCAACAATCATTAAAGGGAGCTCTCTGATTCATTGCTGATATTTCTAAGGCAAAAAACCCAATATAAAACATGTTCATGAAAAGAGATTGAAACTTAATAAACACAACTAGTTTGAAGTCATATAATTGGAGACAATCATATGCAGGTTATGATTTTATGCATTAAAGTAAACCAGGCTTTAAGTGGCCATCAGTTGAACAGGTTGATGAATCCTGACCTGAGAATGTCCAGGGTACAGTGTGAACTCTCTAGTCCAGCAGACAGAGGCTTCACTCCTGAATGCTGCAGGTTGTTGTTACTCAGGTCCAGCTCTCTCAGACTAGAGGACTGGGAACTGAGAACCGAGGACAGAGCTTCACAGCTTCTCTCTGAGAGGTTACAGCCACTCAGTCTGAAGAGACAATAAAAAGGAAAATACAAGTATTAAGTTTTCTTGCCTGTTGCAAGTATACCAGACAAGTTAAAATATAACAAATAAATCCACCTGTCTCTGTACTTACAGAGCTTTCTTGGAGGCTTTGACCACTGGCAGCAGCCTCAGAAGAGCCTTCTCTGAAGCAAAGTATTTCTTCAGGTCAAACACGTCGAGATATTTTTCTGATGATAGTAAGACGAAGACCAGAGCTGACAACTGTGCAGGAGAGAGTTCATCTGTGGAGAGTCTTTCTGATTTCAGGTACCGTTGGATCTCCTCCACTAGAGAACGATCATTCAGTTCATTCAGACAGTAGAACAGATTGATGCTTCTCTCTGGAGACAGATCCTCGTCAAACTTCTTCTTGATGTACTGGAGTGTTTCCTGATTCCTACTTCCTGTGCATATCAGCAGGCCTCGTAGGAGAGTCTGATTGGTCTGAAGTGAAAATCCCAGGAGGAAGCGGTGGAACAAGTCCAGGTGTCCGTTTGGACTCTGTAAGGCCTTGTCCACAAAACTCTGGTGTAGATATTTTAGATTCTGTTTGCTTTTAAAGATTTTAGACAGCCAGGATGTTGTTTGTTCTTCTTACAGCAGATTGACACCAGAGTTGATAAATGTCAGATGGACATGAAGAGCAGCCAGAAACTCCTGAACACGCAGATGGATGAAGCAAAACACCTTGCCCTGGTATAAACCTCTCTCTTCTTTAAAGATCTCTGTGAACACTCCTGAATACAATGAGGCTGCTCTGATATTGATGCCACACTCTGTCAGGTCTGATTCATAGAAGATCAGGTTGCCAGTTTTCCCAGAGACACAATCATCTCCCTGCTCTCTAGACTCCAGTGTTGATCTGTCCCAGCTCCTCCATCATACTTGACGTTTTTCAGTTTGGACTGAACCACCAGGAAGTGGATTTACATCTCAGTCAGGGTCTTGGGCAGCTCTCCTCCCTCTCTGGTCTTCAACACGTCCTCCAGAACTGTAGCAGTGATCCAGCAGAAGACTGGGATGTGACACATGACATGGAGGCTTCGTGATGTCTTGATGTGGGAAATGATCCTGCTGGCCTTCTTCTTATATCTGAATCTCTTCCTGAAGTATACCTCCTTCTGTGGGTCAGTGAAACCACAGAAGGAGGTGTAGGTATTCACCATGTCAACACACTCAGGAGGGATCTGATTGGCTGCTGCAGGTTGTGTGGTTATCCAGAGGCAAGCAGAGGGAAGCAGATTTCCCTTGATGAGGTTCGTCAGCAGCACATCCACTGAAGTGGACTCTGTAACATCAGTCAGGACCTCATTGTTGTGGAAGTCCAGAGGAAGTCGACACTCATCCAGACCGTCAAAGATGAACACAACCTGGAACTCTTCAAACCTGTAAATTCCTGTCTCTTTGGTTTCAGTAAAGAAGAGATGAACAAATTCCACCAAGCTGTACTTTTTCTCTTTCAGCACATTCAGCTCTCTGAAGGTGAATGGAAATGTCAACTGTATGTCCTGGTTGGCTTTGTCTTCAGCCCAGTCCAGAGTGAACTTCTGTGTTAAGACTGTTTTCCCAATGCCAGCTACTCCCTTTGTCATCACTGTCCTGATTGGTTCGTCTCTTCCAGGTGAGGGTTTAAATATGTCTTCATGTCTGATTGTTGTTTTTGGTCTTTGTGGTTTCCTGGATGCTGTTTCAATCTGTATGACTTCATGTTCATCATTGACCCCTCCAGTCCCTCCCTCTGTGATGTAGAGCTCTGTGTAGATCTGGTTCAGAAGGGTTGGGTTTCCTGCTTTAGCAATACCCTCAAACACGCGCTGGAACTTCTTCTTCAGGTTAGATTTAAGTTTACGCTGACAAACTGCAGCAGTACGTTCTGAATGAAAACACAACAAAGATCAATAAGTCAAGAAAATATTTCACTTCCTCAAAGAACGAGTATATAAACATATTTCCGTCCATCTCTTGAGACACTAGTAAATGCCCCATTCATCCAGCATGTTAAATCTGTAGAGAAATCCTCTTACTGCTCTGCAGACAGACAGCCAGCTCCTCCTGTTTCATTCTCATCAGGAAGAACGGTGTGATCTTCAGAAATGCTTCTCTGCTGCTCCTCCTCTGCTCTTCCTGCTCACCGTCCAACACCTCCTCATCCTCCCTTTGACTCTCTAAGCATTCTGGGTAATCTGAACTCAGAATCATCTGGATCTTCTTTAGCTCATTCTTTACAAAAGTGACAATGTTCTCCTCCAGCAGCTGTAACAGAATATCATATGAATAATACAATCAAACTAAATTAATGCAACCAAACATCAGATCCACGTTGGACAGACTGACAATCCACTGTTCTAAAAAGTGCAGCATGGACATTATTGTGAACAGAAAATATATAAAAGTAGTTGATGAACATGTACAGACCATAAATATAGAATCATTTTTGCACCATGGACTTTATACAGTTTAAGATTTGCAAACACACATACAACAGTTAGTTGAATATGTTGTGTTCTATCATGATTGATCATAATGAAAACATAACGAAACAACACTGTAAATGGTGGACAACCAATTTTGTATGTCATGACTGAAGATAATAACAGCTAATTCATCTTTAGAATTTTAAATCTAAATTTAAGTTAGCACTTAAAGAGAAACTTTGATTTATGAGGATGTCCACTCAGTGTTGATGGTAAATGTTGTCAGTTGAAGCAATAAATTCCTCAGTGAGTGCTTGGATTTCTAATCTTACGTTAGGTAGCCAGGGGGTGTGCTGCTGCTCAGAAACAAAACTTCTTCTCTTCACTTGTAAAGTAACTGTTTCCAATAGCAAAAATGTGACATCCCAAAATATGAGTGCAGAGTGCAGTATGAACGAGGATACATTTTTCAGTGCTTTGGCTGACTATGGATTTTCAGCCATATTATGGCGGAAGAAATGCAGCGGGTGGGCAGGAGGCTGAGGCTGAAGCTGCATGAGCCATGCAGGAGGATATGGCTGGCGGGAACCAACCTGAACTGCAGAGAGCAAACTGGTACTAGGAGCTGGAAAATTGTGGAGGTTATCAGTGAGCCAAACCCACACCACTACCGGCTAATGAAAAGGCCTGGCCCAGGTAGGTCACAGCCATAGAGCCAGGCAGAATGACATTCTACCGCCAAACCCAAGAGGGGGCCTAGACATTGCCCTCTTTGGAGATGTCAAATTCAGCCATGTCCATCAACTTCATACATGCTCAAGGGATACTGCTGCTTGCTCAGCATACCGTTTGTAGACAACTTTGTTACTTTTTTGAACTGCCCACACCTCAGACACCTTCAGACATGATGGATTACATCCAAATTTACATGGATCATGTCTCCTCGCCATGGTCATGGAACTTGCGTTAAATTCCTCTAATGTACTGCGCAACTGATGTTTGGTGGCACTCCACCAATCTAGAAGAATCACGTTTAGTTTGGCAAGATAGTCTTAAAACATATAGGAAGGCCCTCTGTAAAGCCAGAGCAGCCTATTACTCATCATTAATAGAAGAGAACAAGAACAACCCCAGGTTTCTCTTCAGCACTGTAGCCAGGCTGACAGAGTCACAGCTCTATTGAGCCATGTATTCCTATAACCCTCAGCAGTAATCATGAGCTTCATTAATGATAAAATTCTAACTATTAGAGACAGAATTGATTGATCACCTCCTGTCCTCAGGTGGTACCTTACCTTCAAACACAGGAATCTCGGAAACAGCTGTAAAACCTGATGTATATTTAGATTACTTTTCTCCCATCGACCTTCACCAACTAACTTCAACGATTTCTTCATCTAAGCCATCAACCTGTCTCTTAGACCCCATCCCAACTAGGCTGCTTAAAGAAGTTTCACCCTTAGTCAGAAATTCTTTACTAGATACGATCAATCTGTCTTTATTAATGTAAAGTATCTGTAATTAAACCACTTCTTAAAAAGCCCACTCTTGATCCAGAGAACTATAGAGCTATATCCAACCCTCCCTTTCTCTCTAAGATCCTGCTTGAGAAAGCAGTCATCAATCAACTGTGTGACTTCCTTCATGACAATAAGCTTGAGGACTTTCAGTCAGGTTTCAGAGCTCATCATAGCACAGAGACAGCACTGGTGAAAGTTACAAATGACCTTCTTACTGCATCAGACTTGTCTCTATACTTGTTTTGTTAGACCTTAGTGCTGCATACAACACCATTGACCATCATATCCTATTACAGAGACTGGAACATTTAATTGGCATTAATGGTACCGCACTAAGCTGGTTTAACTATTTATCAGATCAATCTCAGTTTGTACACGTTCGATGAATCCTCCATGTACGCCAAAGTTAGTCATGGAGTTCTACAAGTTAATACCATTCACCTTACTTATGCTTCCTTTTGGCAATATTATTAGGAAACACTCTATAAACTTCTCAACTCAGCTAAACTTCAAGCATGCCTTGAGGACATAAAAGTCTGAATGACCTGCAACCATCTGATGTTAAAACTTGGACAAAACTGAAGTTATTGTACTTGGCTCTGAAACACATTATCTAAAGATATAGTTACTCTAAATTGCATTGCCCTGGCCTCCAGCGCCACCATGAGGAATCTCGGAGTTGTCTTTGATCAGGAAATGTCCTTTAATTCCAACTTAAAACAAACTTCAAGGACTGCCTTTTTTCACCTACGTAACATTGCAAACATCAGGTTCATAGTGTCTTCAAAAGTAGAATGGGAGCCACAGCCTTCAGTTATCTAACTCCTCTCCTGTGGAACCAGGTTCAGGAGGCAGACACCCTCCCCAAATTTAAGAATAGGCTTAAGACTTTCCTCTTCGATTTGTATCAGAAGTAGAAGACCAGTTATACTGGGTAACTGTCAGGTACATTTTGAATTTAATTTCAGCTTACCTTGTAGCAGAGACTTTTCGTCTTTTAAAATTGATGCCACGTTCATTTGACCAGGTACTCTTGAGAGACACGCAGCTGGATTCAGGTTTGGCTCCAGGGGACTCTAGTCTCTGATAAATCCTTGGACACAGAGAAGAAGACCAGCAGGGTTATGGTTATGTCAAACATAATTAGAAAAATTGTCCATTACACTTCCTTAGAGCCCAAGATGACATCTTAAAAAAGTCCAAAACCCAAAGATATTCAGTTTACAGTGATATAAAATAGAGAAATAGATAACTGGACAGAGAGCAACTCATAACATTGGAAGAGCTGGAATAAGTGAATGTCAAAGTGAATGTCAGCTGTACTTCTGTAAAACAAAATACAAAAACATAATCAAGAACATATACACAGAATGGATGGATGGCAAGGCTTGAACCCTCAGATACAATGACACTGAATGTTGAAACACCACACACCTCTCTGAGCTGGACAGTCTTGTAGAAGTGTTAAGATTTGTCCATTCAACCAACTTCAATAATCAGAACAGTTTAACCAGGAGCATCCGTGTCGAACATGAGTAAAGCCACCCTGAGTGGGAATCAAACTCTGAGACTTCTGATTTTGAGACAGCAGTGCCAAGTCTGGAGTTGTTACTTGTGCCTATCAAATTTTGTCTAGATGAAACGTAGATGTGGGGGCTTCTTGGTTGAAAGTTTGTAGTGGTGCTATCAAGCCCCCTAGCCACACCCAAGCCCAAACCCAGATATCAGATATCAATTTTCACCAGTTCTTATGCATGTGTTTTGAGAGTTTCCGATCATCCCTAGCCCCTCAAAAATGCAATTGAGTTTGTCAAATAAAAATAATAAATAATCATTCCTTAAATTACATTAGCGCCCTAGCACTGGGTGGTGTGAATAAATGATTAATTATTATATCTGATGTAATAATTGTTGGTATTTGGTGTATGAATTTCTTACCAAAGGGTTGTCAGTCACGTGTTAAGATTTACTACTGTTATATCCTGTTAAACTGCCAACCACTCGAAATTGAGGTTTGATTTGGGCCAGAGCAGACATGGGAAAAGTCTGTTTGTGGCAGTACTAAACCTTGGGCTTGTTACTCCCCAGGCCTCTGCAACTATTCCCCAGACCTCTGCAGATAGTCCAGAGTGCTACTTCCTGTTTGATTTCAAACCTACCTAAGTTTTCCCAGACCACTTCTCATCTCTGTTCTCTAAACTGGCTCTCATGGCTCACATTCTCCTTGGCTCATATCCAGCTCAAGACTCCAGTGCTTGTCTGCGGGGGCATGAAGGCAACTGGTCTTATACACTCTTCCTCTACCTCCAGACATTTGTCCGCCGTCACAAAGAGAAACCTGTGGTACATTTTAAAGTCAATATCAACTTACTTTGCATCAGAGACTTTTCACCTTTTAAAATCGACTCCACGTTCATTTGACCAGGTACTCTTGAGAGACACACAACTGGGTTCAGACTCAGGTCCAGGGGAGTATGGTTTCTGATGGATCCTAGCACACAGTGAGGAAGACCATTAGGAAGGGAAATTCAGTTTTTAGTCGTCAGCCTCATTTTCGGCTTGAGAAACAAGCAACTATCAAACAGACTGGGATCAAAACAGCTCAATTCAAGTTCAACTACAACTGAGTTTCCTGAAGAAAATGTGTGTGAGTGCTGGGCAGCTGAAAATAATGGCTTAAGAAGCTGTAATTATAGAATAATTCAACATTGTACATTGTTGTGGAATTTTCAGTTGATGAGGATTATCTGAAATAAAGAAGTTGAACACAGAGTGTCTTTCTAAGTATTTATTCTTTGCAAAGAGGTTGTACAGTCAGACAGAGTGCAAGCAGTCTGCAGAGAGTAGAACAAAGTGCATTTCATATGGGGCGATATTTATGTTCCTCAATGGAATGCAGGAGTGGACAATAAAAGATACTGAGAGCAGTCTTCTGTGAGATAAGCAGTGAGACAACCCAGTTGGCCATGGCCTTGGATGTAGCTGGGAGTATGCGACCAAATAGCAGACAACAATAGGCCTCGGTAACTGTTCTAAAACATTGGGTTGTATGAGGACATGGTCGCATAAGAGATCACATTAGGACAAACATTTAAAACTTTCCATTACACTCCTCTCTTTTGATCATTCATTAATCACATAGTATATACAAGTATTACTCTAATAACAAACTTAGAAATTAAATCGGATTCAAACTAAGTTATCACCAGGAGTAATACAGAAAGCATGTTGCTGTTTTTATGGAACACTGCTGGGATTTGATCTGATAACATCAGATGAAAGAGCATGCATGTTGCACCAAGGAAGCTAACACCTAACACAGAGATGCATATCTTTAGGGCTGCAACTAACAATTATTTCATTGTCGACTAATCTGCTGATTATATTCTTGATTAGCAGTTTAATGTACAAATGTCAAACAACATTTTAAAAATTGTCCATCACACTTCCTTGGAGCTCAAGATGACATCTTCAGACTGTCCAATACCCAAAGGTAATCAGTTTACAATGATGCAAAATAGAGAAAAATCTAATTGGACAGAGAGCATCTCATAACATTGGAAGAGCTTGAATTAGTGAATGTTTGGTAAATGACTGAAATGATGAATCAATCATCATTTTCAGTCACATACACAGTTCACAACAGTTACATATTCATTTTCAGTTGATGGTTTCAGCTGTACATATCTTATGTGTTAAAACAGAAATGTACAGGCATGTTTCAGTTTGGTAAGACACAAAGTTGAAAGATGGGTGGAAAGGTTTGAACTCTTGGATCTGTGAGCTGGACAGTCTTGTAAAAGCATAGTTGTGTCCATTCAACCAACTTCAGTAAAAAAGCTGAAAAAATACAGATTCCTTGGTTAATCCACCCAGAAATCCAAAAATGGCCTGGACAATGGTATTGGCACCCTTTGAGAACTTGCAAGAAATAGAATTCAAGCAGGTGATTCACATTGAACTCACCTGTGGGAAGTCACTGGTGCCTGCAGTCTAATAAGCACTCATTCAACCAGTTTAAATGGAGCAAAGTACAAAGTACTGTTTTGTGTCACTGCCAAAAAGTGTTTTGGAGTGCAATGTTCCACCCAGTGGACACCCGTGGAGAGATCTGAAAACAGCAGCTGGAAGAAGGCACCCTTAAAATCTGAGAGAACTGGAGCAGTTTGCAAAAGAAAAGTGGGCCACACTGCCAGAAGAAAGGTGTAGGAATCTCACTGAAGTCTATAGGAAGTGCTTGACAGCTGTTGTTTTCATCCAAAGGCTGTGCTACCAAATATTAAATGTAGGGTGTCAAGAATTTTGCCATTTCTGTATACATTTCTGTTTATGGTTTAAAAGGATACATTAAGTTCTGAATCAAAAACAAAGCTACTGTACTATTAGCAGTGAAATAAAGCATTATGGAGATCAATTTCTTTTGGTATTTAAGCTTATTGCTGAGACAATTGTGAGTTTTTCTTTCAATATTTTTATATAAATAAATATTTTTATATAAATAAATATTTTTGGTGCTGTATTTTATGTTAAAATTAAGGAAGGAATTGTAAGTTTAAGAAAGAGGAGGGTCAGCCTGCAATTTATATGGCAGTGAATGAGAGCTTGACAACTCCTGTGGGTTAGGGTTAGGGTTAGGGCTGCTGCCTTTGACACTGTGGATCATAGGATCCTTTTAGCTCGTCTTGAGCAGTTCCCAGTTATCAAAGGTACTGCCATCAAATAGTTTCAGTCATACCTGACAGATAGGAATAACTCGGTTCACCAAGAATATTGTTCGACTGTGGCCCCACTTACATGTGGGGTCCCTCAAGGCTCCATTTTGGACCCCATCCTCTTTTTTTATTGTATATGCTGCCCTTGAGGTCTATTTTTAAGACATACAAATCTGTCTGCCTATAAAAACTAAGCCTTTGCTGGACTGCTTAAAAGATATTACAACTTGGATGGATTTAAACTTCCTCAATCTTAATGAAAATAAAACTGAGATCATTATGTTTAGACGACCTAACACATTGGATGACCCTGATGGTACTTTTGCCCCTTTAACGTCTTACAATCGATCCTCTGTTAAGAAGTGTGATTTTTAGTCAAGGTAAAGGCGTATCTCTCTCCCAAAGATTTTGAGAGTTATTCATGCTTTCATTACCTGTCAGTTAGACTATTGTAATTCTTTGTACTTGTAGAACAGTCGTCTTTTCGTCATCTGCAGTTAGTACAAATTGCAGCTGCTCATCTTTTAACTGAAAAGAGAAAGCATGATCACATAACACAAAGTTTGGCCTCCCTCCACTGACATCCTGTCCATTTCAGGATTTAATTTAAGATTTTACTGCTTGTTTTTTAAGTTTTAAATGGGCTGGTGCCACCTTATTTAGCAGAACTCTTGCATCACCATAATCCAGTTAGAGCACTAAGGTCAACCAACCAGGTGCTCTTGGATGTTCCGAGATCCAAGCTCAAAAATAGAGGTGACTTTAAATTCTGGCACAAGTGCAACATATCTTTTTAACAGTTGAACTTATAATTACATTCATTTTGTTACATATACACCTTACTGTAATTTGCAAAAAACTGTTCTACCATGTCCAGCTGTTGCTGTAGTCCTTGTTCAGCAGGAGACAGTAGAACCAGGTCCTCAGCATGAAACAGAGACTTCACCTCTCAGAGGACAGGAGCAGCACACTGATCAACTGAACAGCAGCTTAATTAATAGACATAATAAATGTAGGGCAGCGTGACGAACACCTCTTCTCTGGGTGAAGAATTCAGTTTGTTTGTCTCAGTTTTAACAGAACACCTATTTAACCAGATCCCCCCCCCCCCCCCCCCCACAATGTAGAGGTCTAATAGAGCCCTTCATGTCAAATAGAGTTGAAAGCTTTCTTGACATCAATAAAACAAGTGAATATCTTCCCATCTTTTGATTGGTGTACATGTTTGTTTGTTTTTAAAGTGTGTAGGGTATATACATGGTCAGTGGTGTGGTGTTTTGGGAGGAAGCCAGTGTGATTTTCACTCAAGATGAAGAATTCATCAAGGAAATCTAGTTTTTCTTTTTAATTTAGAATACTACAGAATTATTTACTTGACAGCTGCTGACACATATGCCACAGTAGTTACTAGGGTGTGTGTTTAGTTCAGTCATTTATGTTTCATGTTTCCTGTTTTACTTTAAGTCATTCTCCTCTCGTTTCAGTCTACTTCACTACCTGTCTTTGTGTGTTTTCCCACCTGTGTGATTGTCTTCACCTGTCCTGATTAGTTTCACCTTCCCCTCATTATCGCCACCTGGCTTCTGTGCTTGGTCTGTGTGTTTCTGTCTCTTCAGTGCCAGTTCGTTGTATGTCGTTGCTGTGTCCCCCCTGTTTTCCCACTGTCTTTGGACTTTTGGACTGTTTTTGGACTCTGATTCTTGCCTGTTCCTTTCTTGATCTGTTTGCCTGTTTGGACTGTTTTCCTGGTTTTGACCACTGCTTGGTCTTGCATTCTAGAGCTCTTCAGCTTTAATAGCTGCCTTATGAAATATCATTGGCCTTGTTTCTGCCATCTCTGGTAGGGACATATTGATTTTGGTCACATATTGTCATTCATCAGATCAAGGCCATGATGAATTTGCCTATCTGTAAGTAGGATTTAATTTATACAGCTTATTGGGTTCTCTTTTTGAGTCACTCATTTGTTTTAAAGAAAACATTTGTTTGTAGTCTGAAAGGGGGACTTGCTGCCTGATAGTGAAGGGGGTCCATATCAGTGATTGCAAAGTCTACTACACTAGACCCAAGAACCCCTGTCCACATAACACTTAGTAGACAAGCATCAGGATTTTAAAATCAATCCAAAGAGACAGCCAGTGTAAGGAGGCCAGAATGGTAGTGATGTGCTCCTTCTTATGACCTTGTTAAAACTCTTGCTGCTGCACTTTGAACTAGTTGGAGATGAGAAACTAGTGATACCAAAATATAACGAGGCGGGAGGATATATATAAGGCGTGGATATTTTCTCCATGTCAGAAGTACAGAGAACTGTTCAGAGATGAGATGGAGCTGCAGGAAGCTTAATTTTACTACTTGACTGATTTATTTGTCAAACTTATCTAAAGAGAGAGATGGATAGAGCTCTCTCCAGAGCATGGAGCCCCAGAGGAACGCCTTCTGCTTCAGCAGCTGAAGTTCATCCAGTTTATTGCTCAGTGTTTCATATATAGAAATGTTCCCGGACTGCGTTTCCCTCTCCTACAGTGTTTCACTGCATGGATGAAGGTGAGGACACCTCACCAAAATGTCCAATAATTCCACTGATGACACCAGAAAGGTTTCCCTGATCAAGAGCTCGGGACACCACAATGTTTTCTTCCATTTCGTCCTTACTGAATAAAAACAGCGAGTCAGTGATGCTGTGACAAAGAGATCAACTCCCTGTTTAGCTGATCTGCAGTTTACAGAATCATCCAGCAGGAGGAGACAGTTCTTCACAATAAACTCTGCAGGTTATTAATTAATGAATCATAATGAATCTGACTCATTATTCATGAATAATTTGCTTTTGATGTTCACTGAAACATGAAATTAAAATGAAGTGGATTAAATTTTTAATTCTGGCTACTGATGGAGATCATCAGGTCTGAAGAGGAGGAAAATGAAATGTAGAACAGGATGAGAAAATGAGGAAGAGGGAGAATAAAATGGAGGAGAAAAAATAAACAGATGAGGAGGAGCAGCATCTCTCCAGTCTGTCAGACACTGAGGAGGTTTGTGGAGGTTCAGATGCTCAGACTGACTGCTATTTGAATCATCGACTCTGATCCTCCTCCTCTTGTCTGAGAGGAGGAGGAGGAGGAGGAGGATGTGCTGCTGCTGCTGCTCTTCAGTCTCAGATTCCACAACGAGAAGATCATAGCAAAACTCCACCAGGATCCACTGATGTGATTAATACCCACTGTTTCTTCTTAAAGGCGTTTGAATGTTGAAACGTTGAAGCTTCATGTTCGACGCTGAAATCTGGTGAGTTTTTTTATGTTGATGTTAAATGACAGCTGATTCTGAGTCACGTAATTTGTCTACACCTGTCAGAGATGAAACTGATTTACTGTTATTCCTGTTTTTGACGCCAGAAGAAAATATTCTTCATACTGTGTATAAAATGTATAACAGAGTGAAAAAGAGGGAAAGATGATTGAAAATCCAACTCGGTCATTGAAACATGAATAACACTCATGCTGGTTTATGACACTTTGTTTCATTCAAGCACAGAAGAAGATGAAAACGGGAACCTGAAGAGGTAGAAAGCTTCTGTGAGATGGAAGATGGAGTCTGGAAACTGCAGCTGGTGTTTTTAACTGAAAACTGAGTTTAGATGCTGATGTATTTATTTAACAGACCATGAAGATGGAGTCTAAAAAACAAAATGAAGTTTAGAAGCAGCACCCGGTGGTTTAATTACCAAAGGATGACGTGTGGAACCAACTTCAGCTTTTAAACTAACAGAAGATGAAGCTTGGGGGCAGTCTTTGCACCCTGAACGTCGGTGGTCGCAGGTTTTCCTTCTCGGCGGAGCTGATGAAGCGCCTTCCTCTCAGCAGACTCAGCCGACTGCATCGCTGCGTGTCGGAGAGCGAGCTGCTGGAGCTCTGCGACGACTACGACCGCGAAAGGAACGAGTTTTTCTTCGACCGTCACTCGGAGGCCTTCAGCTTCATCATGCTGTATGTGCAGCACGGGACGCTGCGCTTCGTGCCTCACATGTGCGAGCTGTCATTCTATAACGAGATGCTGTACTGGGGGCTGGAGAGCGCCGACCTGCAGCCGTGCTGCCAGCGACGCCTCGACGAACGCATGTCCGACTGCTTCGTCCACTTCTTCCCTGAGGAGGAGCCGCGGGGCCCCGAGGAGCCCCGGAGCCGCTTGCTGGAGAGGATGAGGAGGACGTTCGAGGAGCCCACGTCCTCACTGGCGGCGCAGATTCTCGCGTCGGTGTCAATGCTGTTCGTTGTCATCTCTATGGTGATGCTGTGTGCCAGCACTTTACCGGACTGGAAGACTGCTGAGACCCTGGACCAGCACAGGTAGGACACGTGAGACCACCTTAAGACATAGACTATACACACACACACACGCCTACATATGAAATATGATTGTATGACCAGTCTTTGATTGGTCCTCTCTCCCCAGCTGATTGGTCCTTGTCTCTCCATCTGATTGGTCTTCTCTCCTTCCTCTCTCATTGACTGTCCCCCCTGCAGGATCATTGAGGCGGTGTGTATTGGTTGGTTCACAGCGGAGTGTATCATTCGTTTCCTCGTGTCTCGGGATAAATGTGAGTTTGTCCGTCGTCCTCTGAACATCATAGACCTGCTGGCCATCACGCCGTACTATGTCTCCGTTACTGTGACGATGCTGACGGGGGAGAACTCTCAGCTACAGCGGGCCGGCGTCACACTGCGCGTCCTGCGGATTATGCGGATCTTCTGGGTGATCAAGCTGGCCCGTCACTTCCTGGGTCTGCAGACTCTCGGCCTGACCTTGCGGCGCTGCTACCGCGAGATGATGATGCTGCTGGTCTTCATCTGTGTTGCCATGGCGATCTTCAGCGCGCTGGCTCAGCTGCTGGAGCACGGCCTGGACCTGGAGACCGGAAACCAGGACTACGCCAGCATCCCTGCTGCCTGCTGGTGGGTCATCATCTCCATGACGACAGTCGGATATGGGGACATGTACCCAGTGACTGTGGCGGGCCGCGTGCTGGGCGGCCTCTGCGTGGTGAGCGGCATCGTGCTGCTGGCGCTGCCTATCACCTTCATCTACCACAGCTTCGTCCAGTGCTACCACGAGCTCAAGGTGCGATCTGCCCGCTGCGCCCACAGCCTATCCGCTGAGTTCCTCAACTGACCAATGAGCAATGCTGCTGCTGAAGTGTATGCAACAACACAAAGTTCATCAACTGATCGCAACGCTGCAGCGGATTGGTGCCCAGCCAGGAAATGATGTCTTTTAACCACCAAAAACTCCAAAACTAATCACATCAGGTCCGACGAAAACTTTACTATAACTCTTTGTTTTCAAGAAGTTGCTTGAAAATGTTTGCACACTTGCTTTCTGTGCATCACCTTCGTGATCTCCTGAGGATGAATCCAAATCCTCTTGAACTTTTCCTTCAGACAATTAGTGGGTCAGAAAGTTTTCCTTTGGACTCAAGGACTCAAGAAACATCTGCAGATCTCCTTCCTGCTCCTCAGAGGACGAACTCTACATGTTACTGTTTCCTGTAGCGCCCTCCTCAGGACCAACATGTTTAGCTGTTTGAGACGCCTCTCTGGACTTTCAGGGGTTAAACCAGCAGTCTGTGGTGTGAATGGATCTGTTGGGCTGGATGCCGTCCACGGTTTCCATGGCAACATTAGACTCAGAGACAGGAAGTTGAAGTGTTGGAAACATTTGGTTTTGAATGTCAGGACGGCAGAGCTGCTTAAGTGTGAATTATCTCACTGAAGACACTTCTTCCTCTATTTCTTTTTCTTCAGTGTGAAATACTGCAGGGCTTAAACCAAAGCACAACTACACGAACTATCCCTTTAACCTTTAACCACTCACACTATTTATTACTTCTTTCTTTCTTTCTTTCTTTCTTTCTTTCTTTCCCTTCACTCAGATCTGTCTCTGTGTACTAAAACTCATGATTTGATCTCTTAAATGTTCTTCATTAAATCCCAATGAATTCTTCCTTAAAGGACCAGGTTGTGTATTTCTGAAGCATGTCAGAGTTTGAAATCACTCATAACCCTTTAAGGACACACTGCAGAGACACGATTTCGAAGTAAAAGGTTGAGTTCAGGTTTGTTTGTCTGAACCACAGAATTGATAGTAATAATAAGGAATGAGCACTGCTGAGGTCTCTGAGGTCTGAACCTCAGGAACTGTTACTACAGGATATTTTTTGTTTGTTTTTGTAAATGAAAGTGATCGTTGTTGCCTGAGTTGCATCATTTTAAGTTCCAACTTATGGTAATGCTGTAAAACAAAAATAAAAGTAAAAATCAATCAGATCTCCCAGTGATGACGGGTTCAGCTGTTCATGTAGTTTAGCTGCATATATGAATATGAGGACTGAATATATGAAGTGAGTCAACATCCCAAACTCTGACTCTTAATTAATATTATTAGTTAATATCATAACTTCAATCTGTAAAACCCACAAAGTGATCCTCTGTTACTGTCACATTATACAATTAATACTAAATAATTTGAATTCATAATAATCACCAAATGAAGAATGTGTTGGTATTTTTACAAATGAAGGTATTCTGATGAAGGATGTTAGTATTTTTAAACATTAATGTATTTTGATGAAGGGTGTGTTAGTATTTTTACAAATGAAGGTATTTTGACGAAGATGTGTTAGTATGGCGGCATGGTGACTTTGTACCCTAAGTTGCTCCCGATGGAGACCAGCACCTTGCATGGCAGCTCGGTCGCCATCGGTGTGTGAATGTGTGAGTGAATGGGTGAATGAGACTAAGCTGTAAAGTGCTTTGGGAACCGTGAAGGTTGAAAAGCGCTATATAAGTGAGGTCATTTACCATTCATTTACCATTTAGTATTTTTAAACATTAATGTATTTTGATGAAAGGTGTTTTAGTATTTTTACGGATGAAGGTATTTTGATGAAGGGTGTGTTAGTATTTTTACAGATGAAGATATTTTGATGATGGTGGGATTGAGGTTTGTGGAGGTAAAAACATATGACAGGGTCAGTCTCAGTCTCTCCTCCATCAACACCATATTTAACAGATTTAAGGTGGTGTGACACCAGTTGGCAGTTGGAGGATATGTTTTAAACTATTATAAAATATAGACCCATTTATAGCCTGATATGAGATTATAGTAGCTTATTATTTCAAAGAGTACTCGCTCATTAAATTTACCTTCAAATCATGAATACATTTTTTGAAGCCAAATATTTAAAATGTTGTGATTTTATTTCTATAGTATCTTTAGTATTTTTTTAACTTCTGGTTATCAGATCAGAAACGCCCTCCAGACGCTGGTCCTTCTGCCGCTCTGATGTCATGACGCAGCGCAGTGTCGTCAGCAGGAGGAGCTAGATATACTCGTATACTTTGGAGTGGAGCAGCAGATTAGCGGTGCATCCTCAGTGACAGGTTAAATATCGGTTTGTTCAGGTGTATTACCTGATGCAGAGATGTACTACCGATTGAACGGAGTGACGCAGCGGCTCACCGGAGCTTCAGCCGCCGCCTACAGTCCGCAGGTGAGACCCGAACATCGCCGACCCTATTAGCACCGATGTTTAGGTTTAACGAGTGACCCTGTCAACTGGCGACTTTCAGCCGAATGCGTCAGTTGTTGACGTAGTTACGGCACGTAGCTGTCCTCGTAAACGCCTCTTTGTTTAGTCTTTCATCAGAACATACCTCTCTGATTCGTCTTTGTTGTCTTGTTTGAGGAAACGTGTCACGTGCTAACACTTAGTCGCATTTTGAACGTTGTTACGGAATTTGTTGAAAACAGGAAGAGAGCAAGTTCAACAGACGCATTCGGCTGAAAGTCGCCAGTTAAGAGGGTCGCTCGTTTAACCGAAACACCGAGAGGAGCTGCTAATGCTAAGCAGAAGGAACAGGATTGATAGTGTGGATGAATGTGGTGATCAGTTATCATTTAATCACTAAATAAGATAAAAGAGGCTTAAGTTGATCTGACTTTGTTTGCCTGATAAACTCAGCTGATCAGTTCATTGTTCGATCAACTCTTTCCTGCTGTTTGTGTTATTGATGACCAGTGACGTCAGAAGACAAGCTTCCAGTTTAACAATCGGCAGAGTTTCTATTTAATATTTTTAACAGTTATCTTTCTTTAATGACTGAAACTATGTTTATTATCAATCGATCAGCTGATTATTGTCTCACGATCAATCATCACAGCCAGGTAGAGACACAACTAATAATTAGTTCATTATCGATCCACCTGCAGATTCTTTCCTGATGAATTAATGAATCCGTTTCTTCTTCAGGTGTTTTTATTCGACAGATGAATGAAGTAATTATCATAATAGTAGCTGATTAAAGTTCTTAATGATTAATGGACTGTTTGTAAACGTCACTATGTTTGAATCTTCAGTAATTTTATTAGTTGACACAGAACAAACAGTCAAACAGCTGCAGGTTAAAACTTTGTTTAAATATTGAAACTTAACAAACACAGGAAGAAGACATGTTTCTTTTTTCTGTTTTTACTTAAAGTCTAATTAATGATTATCTGTACTGATGTGAGTTCAGTTAGTTAACACTTAGCTGATCAATCAATTAATCATCAAAAGAAAAATATTTTGATAATTGTTGAGTCATTTATCAATTATTTCTTTAGTGTGTCACTTGACACATTTCTCTGTTGACTGAATCTCTTTATCTGAACACTTTATGACATTTGATCAAATAGAAAATCAAATCAAACGAATAATGATCATATTAATCATTAATGAAACTAATCATTAGTGTCAGCAGCAGCTATGTCAACAGTTCAGACTGACTGGATGTAAATGATGTTTAAACAGACTGATCTTGGATCTGTTTGCTGCTTTATTTACATTTAGTCTTTCTCTGTTTGCGTTTCACTCGAGGCTGTAAACTGTCGATGCAGTAAATAACACTCAGCGTGTTTATACAAGTGTGTCCACTTTATTAGGAACACCTGTACAGTCTGATGCAGTCCTGTTAATTATCTGATTATCACTGAGCTCATTGTTACACATTATACTGAGAGCTGTTGCTAATGTTTGCATCATGTGGTCAGAATATTAGGAACCCCTCTGAATATAATGCAGTCCAGTACAACACCATCACAAACTATGAGCTCACTGCTACATATTATTGAGTATATATATGTGACTAGAAACTATATATATTGATGGCCACAGGCAAGAATGATTTCCTGTGGCGCTCTGTTGTACATTTGGGAGGAATGAGTCTCCCACTGAAGGTGCTCTTGTGTCTGACCAGTACATCATGGAGAGGATGTGAGACATTGTCCAAGATGACCTGCAGCTTGGACAGCATCCTCCTGTCTGCCACCACCGTCAGAGAGTACAGCTCCACCCCCACAACGTCACTGGCCTTGCGGATCAGTTTGTTGAGTCTGTTGGAGTCTGCCACCCTCAGTCTGCTGCCCCAGCATGCAGCATAGAGGATAGCACTGGCCACCACAGACTCATAGAACATCCTCAGCATAGTCCAACAGATGTTGAAGGACCTCAGCCGCCTCAGAAAATAGAGACGGCTCTGGCCCTTCCTGTAGAGGGCATTAGTGTTCTTCTCCCAGTCCACTTTATTGTCAATGTGGACTCCCAGGTACTTGTAATCCTCTACAATGTCCACACTGACCCCCGGGATGGAAACGGGTCATCGGCACCTTGGTCCTCCTCAGATCCACAGTCAGCTCCTTTGTCACGTTGAGCTGTAGATGGTTCTGCTCGCACCATGTGACAAAGTTGTCCACAGCAGCCCTGTACTCCTCCTCATCACCCTCATCACTAAATATGTTAAAGTAAAATAATAATGTACATCCGCCTATTGCTGAGTCACCAGAAACCCTCTGAAGATGGCAGATCAGTAGCTGAAGTCCGTGGTGTAGATGGTGAGGAGCAAGGGAGAGAGGACAGTCCCTTGTGGTCTGCCAGTCCGGTAGTTGACAATCCAGGACATGAGGGGGGCATCCACCTGCATCTCCGTCAGCTTCTCACCCAGTAGAGCCAGACGGATGGTGTTGAATGCACTGGAGAAGTCAAAAAACATGACTCTCACAGTGCTCGCCGGCTTATCCAGCTGTCTGTCCGTCGCGACCTGTCTCTGTCACCTGTCTGTCTCGACCTGTCTCTGTCGCGACCTCTCTCTGTCTCTGTCGCGACCTCTCTCTGTCTCTGTCGTGACCTCTCTCTGTCACCTGTCTGTCTCTGTCACCTGTCTGTATCGACCTGTCTCTGTCACCTGTCCGTCTCGACCTGTCTGTCACCTGTGAGTGTGTGTGTGTTGCCCTTTTAAGAATCAAAAGTCACCTGATCACCTGGTCAACAGGTAACATTCCAGTTATAGCTTAATATGACACCATGTTAACCTGTCTCTCTTTCCCTCTCTACCTGTCTGTGTCCTCAGGGTCTGCGTCCAGGTGTCCCATCTGCCAGTTCTCCCATCATCTTTGCGTCTCCGACCAAACTGGCGTCTGAAACAGGAAGTCAGGTGGAGTACCTGGGAGCCAATCGAGTCCCCGAACTGCAGAAAGTCTTCCAGGTAACCCTGTGATGTCATCAGGATGTAAGACAGGACAAGGGGGGGGGGGGGGGGGGGGGGGCTGACTTCTACTGATGACAGCTGACAGCCAATGAGAGAGCAGAATTCTCTGTGGGCATGGTTAATCTAGTTTTGAGTCTGAATACTCTGGGAGTTCTTGAAGAGGTTGGAGTCCTTGAGAAGGTTCCAGGGGTCACTGAGCAGGTACCAGAAGTCCTGGAAAAGGTTCCATAGGTCCAGTGTTTCTTGAATAATATTAATATTAAATCATAATCTGATAAAAAAGGATTCTGTGGAAAGACTATCAGATGTTCAATTTCAGCTTCACGTCAGAACCAGGTCGAGGGTGTGATTAAAACAGTGAATGGATTTATGAAGCCAATCAAATCTAATAATGAGATAAACGCAGTACCAAGGCTATCACTATCAACATCCACATGAATATTAAAATCACTTACAACCATTACTTTGTCTGTTTTAAGGATTAAACCTGATAAAAACTCAGAGTACGGACCTGGAGTGCAGTACACTATAACAAATAAAACTGGCTTTAGTGTTTTCCATGTTGGAAGTGAAAGACTAAGAATGAGGCTTTCAAATGAATTACAATCCAGTTTAGGTTCAGGGTTGATCAACAGGCTTGAGTCAAAGACCTTGGTACTCCACCTCCCCAGCTGGTGCCTCAAGGAATGTGAGTATTAATGTGAGTGGAGGCTAACATAGGCTAACATAACAATGTGCAACAGAGCGCCACAGGGAATCATTCCTGCCTGTGGCCATCAAACTGTTCAGCTCCTCCCTCTGAGTGTCAGACACTCAGAAGAAACAGATTCTGGACTTATTTCACCTGTCATAAACTACTACCTCATTATTTATTCTTTATTCTCTATTTATCTTTCACCAGTGCAATACACTTCACATCACAAAAATCACAGATTACAACAGTCTCACAAAGAATCTTCAGTCAGTCTTTGAATGCTGCGTTTTCAACAACAACAAAAGAAATTAAAACAAATAATATCAAAGTTTTTTGCACTCTATAAAAATCCAAACTGATCACTTCAAGGGTAAAAATTGGCTGTTGATGGATTGCGTGTCCTCTCCTTCATGAGGACTGGAGTCAAACAAAGACTGGGTCAGTGAAAGCAAGTAGAGTAATGTTTCCGCTATGTTGCATTAAATCTGCAGTGACTGTGTTTACTTCTGCTGGCTTCTAAATGTCACAAAGGAAGTGTCTGTGTTACTGACTGTTTGGCTAGCTAGGTAAGGTTGCTCGGTAACATAAGCTTGTGACAGTTGGAAGCGTGAACGTCACTCTACGTACAATGAGTGTAAAGAACACTGATCTGATTTGATCTGGTGGGTAACTGCTCTAATGGAAGCGCAGAGAAGCATGCAGGACTGCAACTCTGCCTCCTGGTCTCAGCTCTGGGTTGTCAGACCAGGTCTCCTCCAGAAAGTCCGCCAGTTGTCTACGAAGCCCACATCATTGGCTGGACGCCACCTCGACAGCCAGCGGTTGAATGATGACATACATGCCATCACTGGTCAGATAGGGTAGGGGCCCAGAGAAAATCTGACTCGTGTCGCTCCTCTGTTTAGGATTATGCTTCCTTCAGACAACATCTTTAGATATGGACCCTTTTAGGTAATCAAGCGCTTTCATTACTGAGATATTTACAATTGCGGAAACAGTGAATTCATTATTTGCAGATTGTAGAACATCAAACACTGAAATGAATCCACAAAGAATGAACTAGAAGATAAAGAATCTTTATCTCTTTTCATTGTTCCTTTATTACCCAATTTTGAACTGATTTACCCTTCTTTGTAATTTTATTCATATTTTCCCAAATTAAATGACTATTTCCTTTAGGCTCATTGATTCATTTAGTTAAATCATCAGCTTTGATTGCACTGGTTTTTTTTTCTCTTATCGTGTGCTAATCCAGATTTAAGAGCTGACTCTAGCCATCATAATATTAGAACGTCTTTCCAGCTTAAATATTTCCTCAAATACAGTGACTTTAGTTTTTTGGGTTTTTGAGTAAAACATTAAAAAAAACGTTTCCCCTGTTGTTTGCATGAAAATCACTGTTCAGTCAGTTTTTAGTCGCATTAGGATCAAGATTTTGTGATTATAAAAATAACATCTGTGTTTGTGATGATTGAGTAACCCTGGTTTAGGATCGTGTGACCTGTATGCTGAGGTAATAAGCCCCGCCCCTCACAGGTCACCTGTCACCTCTCTCTCTGTCAGAGGTCCGACGGGGTCCCGGTCCACCTGAAGAAAGGCCTGATAGACAAGCTGCTCTACCGGACCACCATGGGTCTGACTATGGGGGGGGTGCTCTACTGCCTGGTGGCTCTCTACTTCGCCGCCCAGCCCACCGACAAGTGATGCTGCAGAGCTGCTGCACTCTGATTGGACGAGGGGTTTCTGAGAGACATTCAGAGTGACCGGACGAGGAGGCGTTCATGGACAGTCGCCGAAAACAAACACTTTGTACAGAAAATATTATTTAGTGTGAAGAATTAACAATAAAGTTTATTTTGTTGTAAAAGAATCAGGTTTTACTGACGTGTTTTAATAAAGTGATGACGTGAACTTGTGGACAGGTGAGGGGTCAGGCTTTAAACTCAGCAGCTCTTTAAGACTGAAGCTGAAACTTCCCTAACCCTAACCCCTGATCTTAAATTCAACACATTTATTTGAATAGTTTTAGTTTCATATGTGTTCAATAAAAGTCCAACAGGCATGTTTTTATTAAATCTGTAAAACTTTGGTTCAGAAGTGCTGCACTAAATATGTTAAAGTAAAATAATAATGTCCAATCAAACAGTCTTACTGACCTTATAACCTTATAAACGTAGTTTGTTTTAACTTCGTTTAATATTATGTAATATTTATTATGAGTCACAGCGATACTTTATTTTTATATATTACATTATTATTTGGTATTGGGTGTAAATATTCTCATACTGATTATGTCCTTCTAGTGTTCATAACCATATTTCTCAGTTTTCTTCTCCCATTAATGTGTCTCTCACATTCAGGTTCTGTTCCAAACTCCATTCACATTTTGAGCATTTCTACAGTTCACTCTACTGTCACTTTACAGAGGGACACAATTAAAGACCCTCAACAGCGTCAGCATGCAGAGTAAGAAAGTGAAAACTGCTGTCAGACTGGTCTGAGATAGTTCTTCGTGTCTTCTTCTGTTTGAGCTCAGGCGGCTATAGAGAAACTGTCAAATGTAAATGTAACTTTCTTTAATATTAATGGGGACAAAGATCAGAGACATCAGCTACAAACAGATCTGGGGTCTCATTTAAAACCGTTGTGTACAGCATGGTTCTATTGAAACGTGATCTATTAAAACTATTATTAAACTACTATTAAAAAGTTAGTGGGAGAATGAGCTCAACTGGACTAAACTCTACCAACATATTGGAGACGCTGATGGTGAGGTGGTGAACTGATGTCTGATTGTATAATGATGCCTCTCACGTTTAATTTCACTTAGTATCAAACATGTTTTTGTGCACACGCACACTTTTATTCTGCATCCTACACACTGTTTTAAAAATGAGACCACAGCTTGTCCCTCCTCTGATGTAAGTTGATCCTGTTTTTATGAATCCTGATCCTCTTCTTATTATCTCTTATTATATGGATTTAGTGGGGTTCTTTAGGATTATCCTCTATAAAACCACCAACAGACCTCAGATCAGCTTGACCTGAACAACAGTCAGACAAATGAACTATTTCATCACAAACTGTCATTTTACATTTATGCTTCTATATGAATTTAATAAAATAATAAAAGACATTTCGTTTTTTGTCTTGTATCTGTGAACAAAAGGAAAGTGTGTGTGTGTGAGGAATTGAGTGTTTGAAGGTCATGAGATGAATTACAGTAAAACCAGATTCATTTAGTATCAACAGGCTGAATGTTGTCCGACAGCAGGAGGTGATGAAGCGTTCTGATTCATTCTGCTAGAAAATGGTTTCATATTTTATCTCACGGCCTTCAAACACTTAACAGAAAAGGTGCGTGTGAGGCGTCACAGTGTGTTTTCAAACACTCGTGTCCTTGTTGACTGCAGTTCGTTTTCAGAGTTGCTGCTGATGTTGAACTGAACTGAAATGTTTACTGAAATAAAGTTTTAAATGTAGGATCATTTGAAGGGATTGTGGTACTGCAGCTTTAGTATAGATGTTTAATACTTCTTCTTCCAGCTGTTTGTAGATAATGCCATATACGTTTATTTCAGTTAAAACAGTTCATATTTACTTTTATTTCCGGGCATAGCATATGTTTTAAATTAGCAGCAAGCTAGCTACTAGCATGTGTTATTGGACCTGTGGCTGCTGCAGGTTACACACTTTTGACTGTATTCAAACCGTCTACTATACCACAGTATGCAAACAAAAGCAACATATGCAGTATGTCAAAAACACCCGGATGTCGTAATGATTTGGAAAAACTCTCCAGTCTGCATCGGACCGGTCTACCTCGCACACTGTGTCCCACAATGCAAAGCGCTGGCAGTGGTTTGCCATTAACGTTACATGAACTTTCACTTATTTCACCTTAGCAGTCACCAAAATCTGTTTCTGAACAAATAAGAAACCCATTTACTGAATCTTCACTTAGATCAGATCTTCAAGGCCTCATTTAAAAGTTTGTTCAGACTTTCATAAGGCAGGGGCAGAATACCTGCAGGATTATTACTGAACCTGGCCAGCATACTGCAAAATAAATCAATTTGACACTTTCATACTGCATACTACTATGAAAAGCTTTGTGCAGTATGTAGTTTACGCGGCATACTACATTTGTTGGTAGTATGTAGTAGGTGGTTTCGAATACAGCCTTTGATTCTGATTTGACATTAGAGATAGTGATACTGACCAGCCTGTAGTTCATATGTAGCTGCTCACCGACGTACCGCAGGCGCTATCTTGTGATTGTTTGTAGAAATACTGTAGACTGTAATTTACTGCCAGTTCTTTGTTATGGAAGCAAAATGTTGACTGTTCATAATTAACACACAAGTTTATTCTTTTGTTTTCTTATAGACTAAACACACACACACACACACAATATATTTAAGATCGTTCAGTGACATTGACGAGGTTCATTTAGTGGACATGAGGAGTGAATGTATGAGACGACATGTAAAGTTTAAATCTGAATCCTACCTTTTGCTGTTTTTACCTGTGTAAACTCCACCTACCTGCCATATAGTCCTCCAGGTGTGAGTCCTCCACCTACTACTCCTCACAAAGATAGCAATTCAAGCCCATACACACACACACACACACTCTCTCAGACTGATGAGACAAAATGATCCAAAAGTTGTGTAGCGTGTTATATCACTGGCCCTGTTGCCAAAGGGACGTTGACGGGTCAGGGACGAGTTAACCAGTTTATTAGGAACACCTGTTAACAGTCCTGTAATAAACTAAACATGTGTGATGAACTTTGTGCCGCTGTTGATCTGTCATACTGACAGCTGTCTCTGATATTTTGTCCACTCCATTTGTATCAATGTGGGTGGACTAAAATCAATGTAAGTTACATTTGTTGGGGTCATATTTTGGAAGGATTTTTTCTAATACGTTATTGAAAATGTTTGTGTTGATTCTCAGAAAGGAAGAAGTGAAAGAATAAAGAAACGCAGTAGGTTGATGGATGAGCTTTAATATATAGTGTTTTTGACGTTCAGTTTTTAATGTTTAGTGTTTTTAATGTTCATTTTTTCATGTTTAGTGTTTTTAACGTTCAGTTTTTCATGTTTCGTGTTCAAATTCAATTCAATTGAATTTTATTTATACAGCGCCAAATTATAACAGTGGTTACCTGTTTGGAGTTTTTAGTGTTTGGTGTTTCTTGTGTTCAGAGTTTTTGTGTGTCTTTGCTGATTAACTTAACAGAACAAGTAGAGTCTCCGCCGGTCACTTGACCCTTGCCTTGCAGGTTGTAGCTGTCCATCGAGTCTCCCTTCTCTGATTGGCTGGACTTTGGAGACCCTCGAGACTTCACAGGTCGGATCAGCTCACAGCAGGAACGTATCGTTCTGTTTTACAGAAATACAAGAAATGAATATTAGGTTTGATCGCACCTTGACTAAAATCACTGTCACGCAATGTCCATCAAAGAGATATATATACACTGCTCAAAAAATTAAAGGAACACTTTTTAATCAGAGTATAGCATCAAGTTAATTAAACTTCTGGGATATTGATCTGGTCAGTTAAGTAGCAGAGGGGGTTGTTAATCAGTTTCAGCTGCTTTGGTGTTAATGAAATTAACAACAGGTGCACTAGAGGGGCAACAGTGAGACGACCCCCAAAATAGGAATGGTTTTCCAGGTGGAGGCCACTGACATTTTTTCCCTCCTCATCCTTTCTGACCGTTTTTCACTAGTTTTGCATTTGGCTAGGGTCAGTGTCACTACTGGTAGCATGAGGCGATACCTGGACCCTACAGAGGTTGCACAGGCAGTCCAACTCCAGGGATGTCTGGAGAGGACTTAAGAAGATCTCTGGACATTGAAAAGTTGAGGGGAGACACCAGGACAGTAGAAACAGGGACTGGGCTAACCAACTGAACCTGTTTTTCAACAGATTCGATTCTCCCCAAGCTGTCCTCCACTGCACCCCCCTGCTCTTCCCCTTCCTTATTAACACCAGACCGTCACCAGTCCACAACTCCACGCCCCCCTGTCACCCCCCTCTCCTTAACAGCAGACCAGGTGAGAAGGGAGCTGAGATTCATCAAGGTGAGAAAGGCATCGGGGCCGGACGGTATCAGCCCCAGACCGCTCAAGGACTGTGCAGATCGGCTCTGTGGGGTGGTCATGCACATGTTCAATATGAGCCTCAGTCTGGAGAAAGTCCCGGCCCTGTGGAAGACTTCCTGCGAGGTCCCGGTACCCAAAACAGCGCATCCCAGGGAACTCAACCACTACAGGCTTGTCGCCCTGACCTCTCACCTTATGAAGACCATGGAGAGGATCATCCTCAAACACCTGTGACCCCTGGTGAGCACAACGCTGGACCCCCTACAGTTTGCTTACCGTCCTGGAATTGGGAATCGGGACGGTAAGCAACTACTACACAGATCCCTTTTCTACCTGGAAAACACTGGAAGCACTGTGAGGATCATGTTCTTTGACTTCTCTAGTGCCTTCAACACTATCCAGCCAGCACTGCTGAGGGTGAAGTTGGAAGGAGCGGGAGTGGACCGTCACCTGGCTTCATGGACAATCAACTACCTCACCAACAGACCACAGTATGTGAGGCTCTGGGACTGTGTGTCTGATGTGGTGGTCTGCAGCACGGGGGCCCCCCAGGGTACAGTTCTCTCCCCATTCCTCTTCACCCTCTATACCTCGGACTTCAGACACAACACTGTCAGCTGTCACATCCAGAAGTTCTCTGACGACACTGCCATCGTTGGATGTGTGTCTGAGGGGAACGACCTGGAATACAGGGAGGTCATCAGCGACTTTGTCAGCTGGTGTGAGCTCAACCAGCTTCACATCAACTCCAGCAAGACGAAGGAGATGATAATCGATTTCAGGAGGAAGTCATCCAGCATCACACCAGTGAACATCCAGGGTTTGGACATTGAGGTGGTGGATAACTACAAATTCCTGGATGTTCTCCTGAGCAATAAACTGGGCTGGTCTGACCACACTCAGACCCTGTACAAGAAGGGCCAAAGCCGCCTCCACCTGCTGAGGAGGCGGAGGTCCTTCGGTGTGTGCAGGAAACTGCTCCGGACTTTTTATGACACTGTGGTAGCTTCGGCTATCTTCTATGCTGTGGTCTGCTGGGGGGCAGCACGGACAGGGATAGGAGGCTCATCATACTGATTAGGCGAGCCGGCTGTGTTCTGGACTGTCCGCCCGGCTCCATTGAGGAGGCGGGGGAGAGGAGGATGTTAGCCAAGCTGACATCCATCATGGACAACACCTCTCAACCCTGCACAAGACTGTGGAGGCCCTGAGCAGCTCCTTCAGCAGAATCAGAATCAGAATCAGAATCTGTTTATTGCCAAGTAACATACATTACACGGAATTTGCCGTGGTCTGATGATGCTGACAACAAACATGTAAAAATATAAAGGTAAAAAAAAAGAAAGAAAAAAAGATAACAAACAGTCCAGTGACCAAATAAAGTGTCCAGTAGGGGGTGGGTGCGTTAATGTAACACAGGGGGGACAGGGGCGGTGTACGTTAATATAACGTATAACTTCTGTTGTCTTGGGGGGGGGGGGTCAGTGCAAGTCTTTGGCCATGTTTGGCAGAGGGGAAGAAACTGTTTTTGTGGCGGGAGGTTTTGGTCCTGATGGACCGCAGCCTCCTGCCAGAGGGGAGGGGGTCAAACAGATAGTGTCTGGGGTGGGAGGGGTTGGCAGTGATCTTCCCTGCTCTCCTCAGGTTCCTGG
This sequence comes from Enoplosus armatus, assembly GCF_043641665.1. NCBI lineage: Eukaryota > Metazoa > Chordata > Actinopteri > Centrarchiformes > Enoplosidae > Enoplosus > Enoplosus armatus. Next base: position 62,781 of record NC_092191.1, on the reverse strand, counting down.
AGGAGTACAGGTCCTGAAGAGATGGGAGGTTGCAGCCAATCACCCTCTCTGCAGAGTGGATGTTACGCTGCAGTCTGCACCTGTCCTTGGTGGAGGCAGCAGCGTACCAGACAGTGATGGAGGAGGTGAGGATGGACTCTATGATGGCAGTGTAGAAGTGAACCAGCATTGTTTGTGGCAGGTTAAACTTCTTCAGCTGCCTCAGGAAGTACATCCTCTGTTGCGCTTTCTTGATGATGGAGCCCAGGAAACGGAAGGACTCCACAGTGTCCACTGGAGAGTCACACAGGGTGATGGGGGCAGGTGGGGCTGCACTCTTCCTAAAGTCTACAACCATCTCCACTGTCTTTGAAGCGTTAAGCTCCAGGTTGTTGTTGTTGCACCAGGTCACCAGATGGTCAATCTCCCACCTGTAGACGGACTCATCCTCACCAGAGATGAGTCTGATGAGGGTGGTGTCATCCGCGAACTTCAGGAGCTTGACGGACTGGTGACTGGAGGTGCAGCTGTTGGTGTACAGAGAGAAGAGTAGAGGAGAAAGAACGCAGCCTTGAGGGGAGCCGGTGCTGATCGTCCATGAGTCTGAGATGTGTTTTCCCAGTTTCACGTGCTGCTTCCTGTCAGACGGGAAATCTGTGATCCACCTGCAGGTGGGGTCAGGCACGTTCAGCTGGGAGAGCTGGGAAACCACATGATGGTGGATGCCTTGAAGCAGGCTGGCACGTGGCATGTCTCCAGTGAGGTGTTGAAGATGTCTGTGAACACCAGAGACAGCTGTTCGGCACAGCGCTTCAGGCAGGATGGAGAGATGGAGTCTGGTCCAGCAGCTTTCCGGGGGTTTTGTCTCTTGAAGAGCCTGTTCACATCTCTTTTAAGGACAGACAGAGGTGTCAATGTTGGAGGAGGGGGGGGCACTGTGGGGGGCAGCTGTGGTGGTAGGAGGTGTGAGAGTTCAGCCCCAGGTGTGATGAGGGGGTTGGGGCTGATGGGCTCAGGGGTGATGGTGTGGGGGATGGTGTTAGGACTGTCCCATTGTCTTTCAAAGCGACAGTAGAAGTTGTTGAGGCTGTTGGCGAGGCATCGGTCGTTAGCAGAGTTGGGGGCTCTTGGCTTGTAGTTGGTGATCTGCCTGAGCCCCCTCCACACAGAAGCAGAGTCATTGGAGGAGAACTGATTTTGTAGTCTCTCTGAGTACAGTCGTTTAGCTTCCTTCACCGCCTTGCTAAACCTGTACTTGGCTTCCTTAAACTCTTCTCTGTTGCCACTCTTAAACGCCTCTTCCTTTTCCAACCTCAACTGTCGCAGTCTTTCAGTGAACCAGGGTTTGTCGTTGTTATAACTCCCCCTGGTGCGAGATGGTACACAGCAGTCCTCACAGAAGCTGATATATGACGTCACAGCCTCTGTGTACTCATCCAGACTGTTGGTAGCAGTCCTGAAAACACCCCAGTCAGTGCAGTCCAAACACGCCTTCAGGTCCTCTGCAGCTTCACTGGTCCACTGCTTTGATGTTCTCACAACAGGCTTAGAAAGTTTTAATTTCTGCCTGTATGCGGGAATCAGGTGGACCATGTCGTGGTCAGAGTGTCCCAGTGCAGCACGGGTGACAGCGTGAAAAGCATTACTGACTGTGGTGTAACAGTGATCCAGAATGTTCCCCTCCTGGTGGGGCATTTAATGAACTGTTTGTATTTGGGGAGTTCATGACTGAGGTTACCTTTGTTAAAGTCACCAAGGACAATAACTAAGGAGTCCGGGTTGGTGCGCTCCATTTCCAGTATCTGGTCGGCGAGTGTGCGCTGTGTGTCCTGCACATTGGCCTCCAGTGGAATGTAAACACCAACCAGAATGAATGAAGCGAACTCACAGGGGGGGTAGTAAGGTTTGCAGTTGATGAAAAAGGTTTCCAGGGAAGGAGAGCAATGCCGTCGGATTACTGTCACGTCGTTACACCAGCTACTCTTGATGTAAAAACGAATACCTCCACCCTTTGTTTTGCCGGAGAGGTGTGCGTCGCGGTCCGCTCGGAGTAGGTGGAATCCGTCCAGCTGCAGCAGCGCGTTGGGAGTTCTTTCACCCAGCCATGTCTCCGTGAAGCACAAAACAGCAGATGAATAAAAGTCCTTGTTTCTCCTCATCAGTAGCTGGAGTTCGTCCATCTTATTTCCCAGTGAGCGCACGTTAGAGAGAAATATTCCGGGTAGTGGTGTGGATTGTCCTTGCTGGCGGAGACGCACGAGCGCACCGGCACGTTTCCCTCTACGTCGACGTAGAGCTGCAAAGGTGAGAGCTCCTTTGACCAGAATATTCCACAAAACGGCTGAGGGTGCAAGAAATTCGGGAAACAAATCCACTGGAGTTGTTTCCGAGCTCTTCTCTGGTGAAAAAGCTCTGCAAAACCAAAAAGAAAAAATGCTATTTACAAATATAACAAGGCAAAACAATGCGCTCCAACAGTCCGAGGCAGCTATCCGTGGCGCCATCTTGAATCTGCAGCAGCAGAGTGTTACACCCACGGTGTAAGAAGGAGCGCTACCGCGGGTCATTAATTCCTACTGTTATAAGACTGTTTAACAGCACTGTATAATTCTGTACATAAATCTGCACATCTGTACATATTTATATTTTCCGTGTATATATTTAGTTTGTTCCCCATATTTTTTATATCTGTATTTATTATATGTATATCGTTTTTTTTTTTTTAAATACTTCTGGTTTTTATTGACACAGTGCTTGTCTGCTGTGTGTTTCTGCACCTTTCTGTCTTTGCTGCTGTGACTTGTAAATTTCCCCGCTGTGGGATAAATAAAGTTTAAGTCTAAGTCTAAGTCCATATCAGTATAGATATCCAGCATGATTTTTTTCCCATTGAGATCTGATGTGTTTTCAAAGTGTTCCTTTAATTTTTTTGAGCAGTGTATATATACACACACACACACACACACACACACATATATATATATATATATATATATATATACACACACACACACATAGCTATAGCTATAGATGAAGCCATCAATGTTTCAGATTCCAGGTCTGAAATGGGTTCTCATGAAATACCAGGTTTCGTAATATTTCATGTAAGCATCAGATTCTGAATCAGATCAGAACCAGAATTTGTATATGTGTGTGAGTAAAATTATCTGTAAACATCCTGTTTTCAGTTGTTTTGACAAACTGCAACTGAACATCAGAATCTGACCCAGATTCCTGTCTGTTCCATCACCATGGTGACAGAGAACATTAGGTCACCGTCTCCATGGTAACAGCAGGATTTGTGCTATAGAGATTAAATGGGATTTTGATCAGAATCAGAAACTGTTTATTGCCAAGTAACATACATTACAAGGAATTTGCCGTGGTCTGATGGTGCTACATTTTTTTTAAACATATAACATATAATCTGACAGACAACAAGCATGTAAAAATATAAAGGTAAAAGAATAAGATAAGATAAATAGCAAACAGTGCAGTGACCAAAATAAAGTGTCCAGATAAAGTGTCCAGTAGGGGGTGTGTGCGTTAATGTAACGCAGGGGGGACAGGGGCCGTGTACATTAATATAACGTATAACTTGTGTTTGTGTTGGGGGGGGATCAGTGCAAGGCTTTGGCCGTGTTTGTCAGGTTGACTGCAGAGGGGAAGAAACTGTTTTTGTGGCGGGAGGTTTTGGTCCTGATGGACCGCAGCCTCCTGCCAGAGGGGAGGGGGTCAAACAGATAATGTCTGGGGTGGGAGGGGTCGGCAGTGAACTTCCCTGCTCTCCTCAGGGTCCTGGAGGAGTACAGGTCCTGAAGAGATGGGAGGTTGCAGCCAATCACCCTCTCTGCAGAGCGGATGATACGCTACAGTCTGCGTCTGTCCTTGGTGGAGGCAGCAGCATACCAGACAGTGATGGAGGAGGTGAGGATGGACTCTATGATGGCAGTGTAGAAGTGAACCAGCATTGTTTGTGGCAGGTTAAACTTCCTCAGCTGCCTCAGGAAGTACATCCTCTGTTGGGCTTTCTTGATGAGGGAGCTGATGTTCAGCTCCCACCGGAGGTCCTGGCTGATGATGGAGCCCAGGAAACGGAAGGACTCCACAGTGTCCACTGGGGAGTCACACAGGGTGATGGGGGTGGGTGGGGCTGCATTCTTCCTAAAATCTACAACCATCTCCACTGTCTTTGAAGCGTTCAGCTCCAGGTTGTTGCTGTTGCACCAGATCACCAGATGGTCAATCTCCCACCTGTAGGCAGACTCATCCTCTCCAGAGATGAGTCTGATGAGGGTGGTGTCGTCCGCGAACTTCAGGAGCTTGACGGACTGGTGACTGGAGGTGCAGCTGTTGGTGTAGAGGGAGAAGAGTAGAGGAGAAAGAACGCAGCCTCAAGGGGAGCCGGTGCTGATTGTCCACGAGTCTGAGACATGTTTCCCCAGCTTCACGTGCTGCTTCCTGTCAGACAAGAAATCTGTGATCCACCTGCAGGTGGGGTCAGGCACGTTAAGCTGGGAGAGCTTGTCCTGAAGAAGAGCCGGGACAATTGTGTTGAAGGCAGAGCTGAAGTCCACGAACAAGATCCTGGCGTAGGATCCCGCAGAGTCCAGGTGCTGGAGGATGAAATGTAGGGCCAAGTTGACGGCGTTGCTTACAGACCTGTTGGCTCTGTAGGCGAACTGCAGGGGGTCCAGCACAGGGTCAGTGATGGATTTGAGGTGGGACAAAACCAGGCGTTCAAATGATTTCATGACCACAGAGGTCAGGGCGACGGGTCTGTAGTCATTTAATCCTGTGGGCCTGTTTTTTTGGGGACGGGGATGATGGTGGCGGCCTTGAAGCAGGCTGGCACGTGGCATGTCTCCAGTGAGGTGTTGAAGATGTCTGTGAACACCAGAGACAGCTGATCGGTGCAGTGCTTCAAGCAGGATGGAGAGATGGAGTATGGTCCAGCAACTTTCCGGGGGTTTTGTCTCTTGAAGAGCCTGTTCACATCACTGTCGAGGACAGACAGAGGTGTCGATGTTGGAGGAGGGGGGGCACTGTGGGGGGCAGCTGTGGTGGTAGGAGGTGTGAGAGATCAGCCCCAGGTGTGATGAGGGGGTTGGGGCTGTTGGGCTAGAGTTGGTGGGTGATGGTGTGGGGGATGGTGTCAGGACTGTCCCATTGTCTTTCAAAGCGACAGTAGCAGTTGTTGAGGCTGTTGGTGAGACGTCGGTCATTAGCAGAGTTGGGGGCTCTTGGCTTGTAGTTGGTGATCTGCCTGAGCCCCCTCCACACAGAAGCAGAGTTGTTGGGAACTGGTCTTGTAGTCTCTCTGAGTACAGTTGTTTAGCTTCCCTCACCGCCTTGCCAAACCTGTACTTGGCTTCCTTAAACTCTTCTCTGTTGCCACTCTTAAACGCCTCTTCCTTTTCCAACCTTAACTGTCGCAGTCTTGCTGTGAACCAGGGTTTGTCGTTGTTATAACTGGTGCGAGATGGTACACAGCAGTCCTCACAGAAGCTGATATATGACGTCACAGCCTCTGTGTACTCATCCAGATTGTTGGTAGCAGTAAACTGTTTATATTTGGGGAGTCCACGACTGAGGTTACCTTTGTTAAAGTCACGAGGACAATAACTAAGGAGTCCGGGTTGGTCTGCTCCATTTCCAGTATCTGGTCGGTGAGTGCGCGCTGTCCGTCCTGCACGTTGGCCTCCGGTGGAATGTAAACATCGACCAAAATGAATGAAGCAAACTCAAGGGGGGAGTAGAAGGGTTTGCAGTTGATGAAAAAGGTTTCCAGGGAAGGAGAGCAATGCCGTTGGATCACTGTCATGTCGTTACAGCAGCTACTGTTGATGTAGAAACAAATACCTCCACCCTTTGTTTTGCCGGAGAGGTGTGCGTCGCGGTCCGCTCGGAGTAGCTGGTATCTGTCCAGCTGCAGTGGCGCGTCGGGAGTTCTTTCACCCAGCCATGTGTCCATGAAGCACAAAACAGCAGATGAATAAAAGTCCTTGTTTCCCCTCATTAGTAGCTGGAGTTCGTCCATCTTATTTCCCAGTGAGCGCACGTTAGAGAGAAATATTCCGGGTAGTGGTGTGCGTTGTCCTCGCCGGCAAAGACGCACGAGTGCACCGGCACGTTTCCTTCTACGTCGACTTAGAGCTGCAAAGGTGAGAGCACCATTGACCAGAATGTCCCACAAAACAGCTGAGGGTGCAAGAAATTCGGGAACCAAATCCACTGGAGTTGTTCCCCTGATGTTCATGAGCTCTTCTCTGGTGAAAAAGCTCCGTAAACCAAAACAAAAAACACTGTTTACAAAGAAAACAAGGCTAAACAATGCGCTCCAACAGACCGAGGCCATCTTGAATAATAATCAAGATTCGGTTTCACACTGTCTGCTGGAACAGTAAGATTTTCTCTTATAGAATCAGGGCGTCCACATGGTTAGGCATGGCCACATAGTGCTTAAAAATATAAAAAATATAAGTGCTACACAAACTCACGCAAAGCACTTTGGGAACCGTTACGGTTGAAAAGAGCTTTATAATCCACATTTAACATGTGTTTGTCCAAATGATGATTTACACGTTACTGAGCCCGAAGCTCTGAGTGGAACCATAGATCACTGAGCACCTGGGGAGCCTGGTTTTGAGTTTAAGATTAGCAAATTTAATAAAATTATCAAAATTGAAACATATTTAATTTCTTCAGAACCTAAAATATATTCTTATCAGCTCACTGTCTAAAGTTTTAATTGTTCCTTTAAAAAGTTCCACTGAGGTTTGTTTGTCTCTAATTTGTCCTCAATCTTCTGTCTCCAATTAATGTTTGTAATTTTTGTCTGATGATTAATTTCTGTGTTGAAGCGGCGAACGCCCATCTGAGTCACGCCTGTCTCTTGCCAGGAGCTGACTGGCTGATTATCGTGACAACAGTTACAAACCATATGACCCTGTGACCTCAGCAGTTTCACAGGAAGTTAATCAGGACAGAATGTCCTCATTAAGAGCAGCAGCATGACCTTAACAAGCTTCTCACATCGTTAACATACAGACAGGCTGTCGTCATGGTAACAACAGAGTGGACCACCAAATAACTTTGTGATCAAAGACTGATGTAGATATCATATACTCATTCATCCATTCATGTATTAACTCATTCATCCATTCTTATCTGACTATATGATTGTTAATGAGATGATCAGCTGTGTTAGGAGTGAAAGAGTTTAACTGAGTGAACATGAGATCATAAATGTAGATGTTCAGTTTAACCTTTGACCTCATGTTAAAAGTGAAAATGAATCATCTGAAATTAAGACAAAAGTATCTGAGTGATGTGTAAATACTTCCTGTTTGGTCCTGATCTCATCTCCTCACCTTAATATGTCTGCATAAATCTGCATATTAATGAGGTACAGCTGTTCTGATTGGTTGTCCACCTAAATGCACAACTGAGCGCCACAGGAAATCATTCCTGCCTGTGGCCATCAAACTGTTCAACTCCTCCCTCTGAGTGTCAGACACTCAGAAGAAACAGACTGATTCTGGACTTATTTCACCTCTGTCAGCAACTATAACCTCATTATTTATTCTTTATCTATATTTATACTTGAACTGTGCACTACTGACTGTTACTGACTTAAAATTACAATAATCTATGCAATAATTCACCAGTACAATACACATACATGTACACTGATATTATATATATTTTTTTATTTTTCACTTAAATACTGCAAATGCATACATTTTTATTTTTTATATCTTATATTTTTACATACTTCTCATTTCTAACTCTATGCTACTTTTTCTATTCTTGAATGGGAGCACCTGTAACTTGTAACTTGTTGTGTGTAATTTCAATTAAGTATTTCTGATTCTGATTGTCAGAGTTGATCACAATCATGTGTGAACGCTGATCATAAATATTAGTAGTTAATGAATCAGCTCATTAACATAACGAATGACTGTGACAGTGAGGTCATCAGTCAGCTGGTTGATTATTACATAACTTAAACACTGACAGACATAATGTAACTGATTAATTAATGACCTGATTAATACAATAATCAAATACTCAACAATAACCATAAATACAGACAATGCAGAGACAAAGACCTGAAATAACTGTGTGGGTGAACTCCAGGTGTGTTGGTGGTCTACGTATGTGCAAGTGGACTACAGGTGTTCTGATGGACTACAGGTGTGATGGTGGACTATAGGTGTGCAGGTGGACTATAAGTGTGCAGGTGGACTGCAGGTGGACTGCAGGTGTGTAGGTGGTCTGCAAGTGGACTACAAGTGTACAAGTGGACTACAGGTGTGCTGGTGGACTACAGGTGTGCAGGTGGACTACAGGTGTTCTGATGGACTACAGGTGTGATGGTGGACTATAGGTGTGCAGGTGGACTATAAGTGTGCAGGTGGACTGCAGGTGGACTGCAGGTGGACTGCAGGTGTGTAGGTGGTCTGCAAGTGGACTACAAGTGTACAAGTGGACTACAGGTGAACTACAGGTGTTGTCTACAAACTACAGGTGTGCTGGAGGACTACAGGTGTGCAGGTGGACTACAAGTGTTCAAGTGGACTACAGGTGAACTATAGGTGTTGTCTACACACTACAGGTATGCTGGTGGACAACAGGTGTGCAGGCTCCACCTCAACCAGCTACATTAAATCACATGAGATAATAACTTGTACACACAAAGTAAAAATCAGTGCTGAGAGAAGTACTAATATCGCAGTGTAAAAATACTCCATTACATGTTACTCAAGACCGACACTGAGCATCCCCATTGAGGGAGGAATTCACTGTCTGGCAGAGAAATCCATTCACAACAGAAAAACGAGGATATTCAGTCCATAATTTACACCTGACACCACCTGGAGCTACTTCTCATATGCCCCCAAGGTTGTCGAGATCCACTCCTCTCAATCCAATCCAGCACTCTACCAATATCTGCAGCAGCCTGTTGCAGGTCTTCCATTCCAGTCCCGTCATATTAAAGTGCATGTATGAAAGACAATTCATCTGTCTCACTGTCCATTTCCACATGCTGTCCCTCTGGGGTGAGGTCCGAGGGGGGTTCACAGCGAGGGGCTGACAGGGTGTTGGAACACTTGACTCCGTGTCCAAGCCTGTGGCATTCACCTGGGTGGTCACTTCCCATTGGGCGTCATTTACCATACCGGGTTCAGTATACCATTGTCCATCCTTGTGCTGTATGATCCAGTTAAAAGTATCCCATTCCAATATCCATCTTGCTCTTCTTCCTGTGGGATCCTTGTCAATAGACTTGCTGCAGAGGCCCAATAGAGGCTTATGATCAGTTATGATGGTAAATGCAGCTGACAATATAGCCCACAGCTCTCTGTCAAATGTGGACTAGTGCTTTTGGTGGGAGTAAGTGACTGACTAGCATACACCACCACTGTCTCTAGCCCTTCCCTGTCTTGAGCCAACACAGCCCCCACTGCTTCCATGGAGGCATCCATATACACGAAAGGGGGCATTGAAATCAGGCATGGTGGCAGCCCGGGGCAGATGAGAGCACCCCTTTCAGAGTTGCACGCTGGGCAAAGTCCTTAACAAAATGTCTATAGTAAGAGCATAGGCCCGCAAACGCTCTCAGTTTGGTTGGAGTCTGTGGTGTAGGCCAGATTCTGACCTTGTCTGTGTTTCGGGGGTCCGGCTGTACGCAACATGCCACAGGAATAATACATGACCTCTAACCAGATGACACTTCTTACGGTTTGTTTAGTGTCATGGCAGTTGCGATGGAAACATTACAACACTCAGGAATGAAGTGTTTGCCACTAAAATACTATTGTCCCATAATTGCAGGCGAAATCCAAGAGGGCATGGTTAGATACAAGAAAGTCCAGGCCCAGCAGTAGTGCTTGTGTAGAGCCCCTAAGTACATAGAAAACATGCTAATGCCTAATGTGTCAAGCATCTGGCCATTCACAGCATTTAGGGGCCACTTGCTGGAACAGACATGCGGAAATGATAAATGACTCTGTGGATCCTGAATCCACTAATATGTTGATTTCAGTCCCTTCAATGCTTCCCCTTACATATGAGGCACGCTGTCGTTCTGTCGTGTCATGCATCAGTGCATTACTTGCTGAGTGGATAAAGGTTTCTCCCTCCAATGGGCCCGTAGGTGCGGTAGCTGGTGTTTGGGCCGCAGCATCAGCTACATCTCTTTTCCTGACTGATTTGCTGGGTCCTCTCTCTTGGGGAGAGAAAACACATTCCTGAAGGGACCCCGGAGCAGGTCAAGGGCTCTGCCAATTGTTAGAGCAGGCCCGGTCATCATTGGGCACCCGGTAATCCTGTTCTCCTCTGCTCCCCGTTCTCGCCAGCCACAGTCAGGTGAACAACTAATTTCCCTCATGTTTTCAGTAAGTCTGTCTGTCCATGGTTGTCCATGGCTCTGTACAAACCACCTTCATGAATGCCTGAACGGCCACTGGCAGATTATCCCACAATGTAAAAGCAGCCTTGGTCAGCTGCGTTGGCAAAGTCCAAGACAGAAAATAATAACAATAAGTTCTCTATAATGCCCATACTTATGAATATTATAAAATAACAACATGTACGGGCCAAGATGGCAAACTTTACTGCCCCCAACACTGACAAAAGCAGCTCATAACAGATCCACATATTCCGTTCTTACCTTTCATAATAAAAGCCCCAAACATATACACTGTTTAACTGATCCCCAGAATGCAACTTAATAAAATAGCTTACATTATATTATATTATATTATGATGTCTGCATGTGCAGGCATCATAGAGAGTACACAGACTTTTATTTAACTATGTAAAAGACAACAGGTTTTGACAGTTTAGTTTTCTGTCTGCAGCTCCTCTGTTCTCCAGTAGGTCGCAGTAAGATGTAAACTGGTCCGTCTCCAAAATTAAAAACCAAGGAAGAAGAAGCTGTGTTTTTGTTACTAGCGGAAACAGCAGCAGAAGAAGAATCCGTTATCAGAAGGGTGTGTTTGTATTTCTTTGATTAAAGTTTCGGAGGAACCTGACTGTGTTTATAAAGACGAATCTGAGGTAAGACTGACTATGTTACGCTGTTATTCTGCTACAGTTCACTTCTCCGGTTATACTCACACTTTACACAGTTTACAGTTTGCGTTAGCATTAGCCGTTTCCTGTTAGCTCTGAACAAATAGAAACTCTTTCTGAATTCACAGCTCATCATTAAGGGTTTCTAACGGCACATTTAAGGTAGTTATTCGGTAGGGTTACCGTACAAACTGACCGGAGGGTTGGTGACGTTGTCGGTAATTTACAGATAAAAAAACGAAAAGCTGCTAAAAACTGACTAACGTTACATCCGGAGTTACAGACAGATTAGCTTCAGCTAAGCTAACCTTAAACATCAGACATGAAACTCCTGACTCTAACCTGGTGAATTACTGTTTAACTGAAGCTGAACATCAGTTTGTTAGTGTTCGACTGTGTATAGGAGGAAGCTGACTGCTAACAGTCAGTGTTTTGTTAACCTGCTAACAGTCAATGTTGTATTAACCTGCTAACAGTCAGTGTTTTGTTAACCTGCTGACAGTCAATGTTGTATTAACCTGCTAACAGTCAATGTTGTATTAACCTGCTAACAGTCAGTGTTTTGTTAACCTGCTAACAGTCAGTGTTGTATTAACCTGCTAATAGTCAGTGTTGTATTAACCTGCTAACAGTCAGTGTTTTGTTAATCTGCTAACAGTCTATGTTGTATTAACCTGCTAACAGTCAGTGTTTTGTTAACCTGCTAACAGTCAGTGTTGTATTAACCTGCTAACAGTCAGTGTTGTATTAACCTGCTAATAGTCAGTGTTTTGTTAACCTGCTAATGGTCAGTGTTTTGTTAACCTGCTAACAGTCAATGTTGTATTAACCTGCTAACAGTCAGTGTTTTGTTAACCTGCTAATAGATTAGCAAGGTAACTTTTTAGCCTGGATGATGTGTTTAGCTGTCTAATATTAAGGTTTACTCTTCAGTTGTAAAATATGCCACTCTGCTGCCAGTAGACGTGTCCATGTTTGTGATAGTCAGATGCTGCAAACCCCGCCCCTTTTATGTGGCTAGATTGGTAAACATTGGGTTGATTTACCGAGTTGATAACCACTGTCGTGTGACCGCTTAGTGGGATCGCGGCTGTTTGAGTTAGTGAAGCCAGATAAGAGAAGATATCCTGGGTATGTCGAACTTGAGTTGTGTTTAATCACACACTGTATTGTTCATGACAGAGAAGATTAGTGTTAATAAGTTAAGATAAGTTAAATAAAGTTAATAAACTGTTAAAACTCCCCTGAAGTCTCCAGAACTGTCTATGTGGGGCATTGTTTACAAATACTGTTTAATTACAGTTTAATAAACACGACATTCTAGTCTGTTATAAACTGTTTATTACATGTTAATATACTGACTATACATAATGAATGATGGGACTAAACAGGGATGTAACGATACACTAAATTCACGTTTTGTTATGTTTTTGGTACAGCAGGGAAAACAGAAACATTTAGAAGATAAAAAATATAAAAATTAATTGGCCATAATTCTTATTGTAACAGTTAAGGCACTTAAATACTGTCCTATTGTCAATAAGAAAAATAAACACAAATAAATAACACAAATGTCAATAATGCTCCATTGTAAGACTCTGACCTGTTGATAATATCTGATCAACTGCACACAGAGAGAGAACTAACTAACTAAGTAATGGGTGGTTCAGGGCTCAACAAATGATCCAGTCTCTGTAAGAAGATATGATGGTCAATGGTGTTGAATGCAGCACAAAGATCTAACAAGACAAGTACAGAGACGAGTCCTTTGTCTGATTATTAGAAGGTCATTTGTAACTTTCACCAGTGCTGTCTCTGTGCTATGATGAGCTCTGAAACCTGACTGAAAGTCCTCAGGTAAATTATTGTCATGTAGAAAGTCACACAGCTGGTTGGTGACTGACTTCTCAAGAATCTTGGAGGGTTAGATATAGGTCTATAGTTGGCTAAAACCTCTGTTAATAAAGACAGCTTGATCATATCTAGTTAAGAAATGCTGACTAAAGGTAAAACTAACCCTAACCTTTAGCAGCCAAGTTGGGATGGGGTCTAAGAGACAAGTTGATGGCTTAGATGAAGAAATAGTTTTGGTTATCAGAAATCAGAATCAGAAATACTTTATTGATCCCCGGGGGGAAATTATATAGTACGGGTGCTCCCATTCAAGAGTAGAAAGTAGCATAAATTTAGAAATAAAAGTATGTACAAAAATAAGATATAAAAAAATAAGAAATATACACATTTACAATATTTAAGCGAAAAAAGTGAAAAATAAAAATATTACAATAACAATGTGTGTATATATATATATATGTATGTATTGCACTGTTTAAAGAATAATGAGGTAGAATACGGCAGGTGAAGTAGGTCCAGATTTTCAGTCTGTTTGTTTCGTTATTTGGTGAAGGTGAGGGTTGATGGGAGATAAGCAATCTAAATATATATCATGTTTTACAGCTGTTTCTGAGGTTAAGCCGACCAGCATCCTACAGCTGATAGCCAACAACCAAAACTGCCAAAACCTTCTGCGTAAAACTTGCACTCTACAACTTTTTGTTCTGCTTGTGTGAATAGTCAACAGAAATAGACTTCTTCCTGTACCAAGCAGTTCGGGATGCATGCATGTATTGTTACACCCCCAGGGTTACCGCATGTGTCAGTATATACAATGAATATATACTGTATATTAAAACAATATATGTAGAGTATATATGTTAAGTATATAACTCCAGTGTGTTGTGACAGATGTACTACTATCGATATGAGAACGCTGAGGTCAGCTGCTGCTACAAATACCTGATGTTCAGTTACAACATCATCTTTTGGGTGAGTTACCTGCTGACACACATACCTGATTACCTGATCACATGTTCACATGTTAAACTGACTGAGATGTTTTCTTTGAAAGCTGTTTCCTGTCTGCTAGTCAGTTAACAGGAAGTGATGTCAGTGGCATCCTGTGTGGTTGACGGAGCAGGAAATGTGAAATCTTTCTCAATCTGTGTTCTCTTCTGTACTTGTGTTCTTGTGAAGCGTCATTACTCACAGTTCTGTTCTCATTCAGAGTCACATCTAGACCAGTTCAGTGTGAATTACCTGAAGAGGTCTCGCTCCTTCTGGTTTATCTGGAAACTTTAGCAACTGACTTTATCCCCAAGTATCCCAGCATGCATTTCACATCAACCAGCAGTGATGGAGCAGATTTTCAGTCAGATGCTCAATGGTTATAATTTTCATCCTGTGGCTGTTATTATACGACTTTAATAAGTTTTTATATTTTTTCAGGTGAGAAAGTAACGCAGCTCTGTGTCTGTTTTTCGATCTGACTAATTGCTGGTGTGTGTCTTTGTGTTGCAGCTAGCTGGTGCTGCCTTCATTTCGGTTGGTTTCTGGGCGTGGAGTGAAAAGGTGAATGAATATACTCATTCAGTAATAATACAACAGTATTTATCTCTTGTTTCATTTTGAATAAGAGTTAAATGAGTTAGTTAGTTAAAGTTAGTTTGAGTATTTTTACACACGTTATATCAAATAAGATATGACATTTATCATCACATCATATTAATATCTGAAGGTTAGACCTCTGGTACTTGACTGACTGTTTACTGGTTCACCTTTCCTGAACTGGTTTGTTGTGATTTGCAGGGAGTCCTGTTGGATCTGACCCAGGTGACCCGGTTGCATGGTTTTGACCCAGTCTGGTTGGTCCTGGTGGTGGGCGGAGTCACTTTCATCCTGGGCTTCACCGGCTGTGTGGGAGCTCTGAGAGAAAACATCTGTCTGCTAAAGTTTGTACGTTAAAAAACTTATGTCCATTAAAAACATCTGTAAGTTTAAAAACGTCCGTCTGCTAAAGTCTGTCTGCTATGTTTTGATGTTTAAAAACATCTTGCTGTATGTTTTCTTGTACGTTGAACCAGTCCTTGTGTTTTTGCGGTCAGTTTTCCAGCGTGATCGGCTTCATCTTCGTCCTGGAGCTGACGGTGGCGGTGCTGGCAGTGGTTTTTCAGAGTCAGGTCAGAGATTGGATTAACGACTTCTTCCTGGCAAACATCAAAGCGTACAGAGACGACATCGACCTGCAGAACCTCATCGACTCTCTGCAGAGGATGGTAACTCGTCACTGTCTGTGTTTGGTTGTGTTTCAAATAGAAAGTCATGATTCAGGAACCTATAGGATATTGGTCATGTTGAGCACCGTATCTAGTTTCCTTATTTCCTGCTAAGTATCTTGTTCTTTTAACAGAACCATTGCTGTGGAGCTCAGGAACCGGATGACTGGAATCTGAATCTTTATTTCAGCTGTAACGGGACTCATCGCAGCAGAGAGAAGTGTGGAGTTCCTTTCTCCTGCTGCATCACTGATCCTGCTGTGAGTTTATCTGATCAGTATCAGAATCAGAATCAGATCAGATTGTGAGTTTATCTGATCAGTACTGATCAATACACATAATTAGTCACCCTGGTTACATGACAATATAAAAAGTCTGAAGCTGATAACAGTTTGTTTGTGTTTCAGGACACGGTGCCTAACACTCAGTGTGGCTATGATGTGAGAAACAGACCAAAGGTGAGGTCACTTCCTGTTTTTTAAATCTAACTTCCTGTTGGGTCAGGTGTGGGTCAGCATGTTGGTGTAGGTGTGTCTCTACAGGTACAGCCAGGAAGTTTAGATTCATCAGTGTAAAAGTTTCTACCAGCAACATGATCTTTAACGTCCTATTGGGAACATGTTCTTTAATGTTCTACCAGCAACA
Organism: Enoplosus armatus; assembly: GCF_043641665.1. Taxonomy (NCBI): domain Eukaryota; kingdom Metazoa; phylum Chordata; class Actinopteri; order Centrarchiformes; family Enoplosidae; genus Enoplosus; species Enoplosus armatus. Next base: position 46,963 of record NC_092191.1, on the reverse strand, counting down.
TGTTCTTTATTGTTCATCCAGCAACATGTTCTTTTAACATTCTACTGGGAACATGTTTTTTAACATTCTACCGGCAACATGTTCTTTAACGTTCTACTAGCAACATGTTCTTTAACGTTCCACCAGCAACATGTTCTTTAACATTCTACCAGCAACGTGTTCTTTAACATTCTACCAGCAACGTGTTCTTTAACGTTCTACCAGCAACATGTTCTTTAATGTTCTAACAGCAACATGTTCTTTAATGTTCTACCAGCAACATGATGTTTAACGTTCTACCAGCAACATGTTCTTTAACGTTCTACCAGAAACATGTTATTTAACGTTCTACCAGCAACATGTTCTTTAATGTTCTTACAGCAACATGTTCTTTAATGTTCTTACAGCAACATGTTCTATCAGCCACTGAACAAAGCAAATCATTATCATTAACCCGATAACGTTATATCGGGAACATGTTCTTTAACGTTCTTCAATGTTCCTGTGCAGAGTGAGTGGAGTGAGCATATCTACATTAAAGGTTGCATTGCTGCGTTGGAGGACTGGTTGCCTGGAAATCTGTACACTGTGGCCATCGTCTTCATCGTCATCTCTCTGCTGCAGGTACAATACTCTGTCACAGTACTGGTACTGCACAGTTCTGTGTATATTGACAGTACTGCATGTGTACGTACTGTTACTTGTCTCTACTGGTTTCTACTGTTCACAGCTTCTGTTGACTCAGCAGAGGGGCAGAGTTACGTACCTGATATGTCTGTTTACCTGTGATCAGATGGTGGGGATCTACCTGGCCAGAACTTTGATCTCTGACATCGAGAAGGTCAAATTCAGCTACTGAAGCTACACCTGCATGGGGCGGAGTCTTCACCAGCAGGGGGCGGAGCCTCTATCAGGTGTTACTGGACCAAGTTTCTTCAGTCAGACGTGCCTTCTTCTTCTTCTTCTTCTAACTCTGCTTTATCTGCCTTCACCTCATGTCAGTTCAGTCTTCTTCTGATGATCTTGTTGCTATGGTAACTGAAAATATGGCGTTGTGTTGAATGTGTGGAGCCTCCACAGTCCTGAAGGAGGATATTTTTTTGTTCCTGTGTGAAAGATGCATCTAATAATCTTCTGATAAAATATATATCTTTCTGGACTTAGAGGCTCTGTGAGAACGTGACGTTCTCCTGATGTTTTAATTGTTATATTTTTTTATGTCATTGTTTATGTTGTTTTGTCACTGAGGGCTTCATCATCTAACAGACGTGTGCCTGCTCAGCACCAGACTGCCTTCACTTCTCCTGCAGTTTAAGAATGAACACAAACTGTTTCTCACTGTGACTTCAGGCCTATTTCTACTGTTTCAATCCTCTGTGAATGTTTAAATGGTAAATGGTCTCAAATATAGCGCTTTTCAACCTTCTCGGTTACCAAAGCGCTTTACAATTACATTCACACACTGATGGCGACCAAGCTGCCATGCAAGGTGCTGGTCTCCATCGGGAGCAACTTAGGGTTCAGTGTCTTGCTCAAGGACACTTCGACATGACGGGGGGAGCCAGCCCGCAACCCGCTCTACCCTGCTCTACCTCCTGTGCAACAGTGCTAATCACTGCCGCACCATGCCGCCCAGAGACTTATTGAAACAGTGACCTTTGACCTGATTGGCTGTTTACCGTTCAGTGCCTCCATCATCACCATCATCATCATCATCATCTGTTTCAGTGATTTAAAACATAAAATTAACCTTTGAATGAAAAACAGGTTTTTAGAATTGGGTTAGGTCTCCTGCAGCACAAGATGATGTCTTTTATATAATCGGCCACAAATACGACCAAGAACAGAAGTGAATTCTCCCATGGGAAATGGGAAACATCAAAATGTTTGTATTTGCTTGAAAAATAAAAGCCTTAAACGATCAATCAATTATTGAAATAGTTGCCAACTAATTTTCTTTCAATAAATGAATTGTCAAAATGAAACAAACTGTAAAACGCAACTTTTAGAGGCGGGACTATCGATGTGTCGAGCTCTCATTGGATAACTGATGAAGGTTCAGTAGAGTTCAGACTGTAGCTGTCATCCTACTGCCTGTTACTGTTTTCAAAGTCCCTGTCGTTATGTGAAACGACGACACCGACAACCTCCTAGGTAGCAGCTGGAAATGGCAGGTTTTGACAAAGATTTGGATCCTCGGTGGTTTTAACGGGTCCAGTGAGCTCCTCCAGAGCTCAAGTATAGGTAGGCTTCACCTCCAGGACACTGAACCTAACCCTAAACCCAAGTTATGTTTGTCTTTTTTAACAGTAAAAGTTGTAAAACCACAGTCTACATACGTCGTCTACTATTTTATGTTGCATTTTCTTTAGCGAGGATGTAACCACTTTAATGCCAGGGCTCACCTCCCCACGTGCAAATGTTCCACCAAAACAAGTTCTCCCCACACACTATTTTGTAACTGCACCATCGCTGCATCCTGGGCTTAGCTCCGCCCAAGACGATTGTGATTGGTTTAAAGAAAAACAAACAAGCCAGAGAGTTTTTTTTATCGTAAGTCCCAGGACGACAATGGTTTGAGCCAGACAGGCTATGCAAGGTTACGGTCATACAGACCACATCCAGAATTAGAAACCACAGAATTCAGAAAGCATCAGAATTCAAACAGAAGTTAAAATCAGTTCAAAAACAGACATTAACATCACAGACTATTCCAGGTTCAAGTTGTGGTCGCATGTTGATTGAACATGAAGACAGAGAACTTTATTGACACTGGATTCGTGTTAACAAGCTTTGAATACATTTTTGTTGAAATGTTTTGTATGAATAAGGATTTCAGGATGTTTGAGCCAATCAGAAGAAACCAGAGAAAAACCTGAATTATTGTTTAAATGTTCTGCTGTAAAGGTTCTATGTGGAGTTTTCTTAATGACAAAGTGGGCCCCGACGTTAACTGTAGTCAGCATCCTGCTGCTCACACAGCCAAAAAAGTGACGTGACATACATCAGACTGATTTAACGATCTGTAATGTTCCTATATTTTATTTGGACCATTGGCAACAAACGCTACATCTGTGACGTGTAGCTGAGTTACAGCTAGCTGGCTAACCTTAGCTCAGGTTTGAGCTATTTGTATTTGTAAACGTCAAGCTGGCCGGGAATCTGGACGGGTCGCACTGTTGCGGTGTAGGTGTAGGTGAGCTGAACGTGGAGGCTCAGGCATTTACATCGATATCAGTCCACAGGCCGTTATAGGCCACGAAGAAAGTCGGGGAAGGTATCACAAGTTACGTTGCAATCCATTCACACATCGGCAATAAAACGATTAATACATGTAAAACTCCACATAGTATCTTTAACTTGTTTTTAATGATTTTAATGATTTCATTTCATTTTCTGTTTGAGTTTAAACAGACGATTTATTATGAAAGGGATTCTGGTTTTTTTTTTATAAGTGAATTTTTATGTCTATATTCAACAAAATAAAGTTTTGTCTGAGTTTGTTGTTTCATTGTTTTATTCTATGTTTTTGTTGATTTATAAACTGAAGGTTAAACAGTATTTACATTTTATAGTTAAACAATTAAATTGACAGAGACAAAAACTTTGATTCAAACATTAATGAAGAAAAAAACTGATGTTTCACTTCCTGCTGTTAGTGTGATGACGGTGAGTGACCGCCGGGTGGCGCTGGTGCTCAGTAACTCAGAGAAACCGCCTCTGAACGTTTGTTAGTCTGAGATACTGAAATCTGACCTGCCTCTCCCTCAGTCTCCCCGTCTCCTCAGTCCTCCCCCCTCTCTTTCCCTCTCTATACCCCCCTCCCTCCTCCTCCGGGGAAGCGCGCGTTGCCAGAGCAGGCGGAGTCGGAAACGCGCAGCAGCGTCGGTCCGTCGTGTCTACGGCTCCGCGGCTTCTCTCGTCTCTCTCTCTGCTGTCGGATCCTCCGGGGAGCGGCTTCTTCTCCCAGCCCGCAGGAAAGCGGTGGATCTTCAGCCTCACAGACGGACGGACAGGGCGGGCTGTGCGGCGGGGACAGACCCGACTGGGCTCGACTCTTCCTCCCCCCGCTGCGGTGGAAAAACCCGTACGGAGGCCCGCAGTGTGCGCTCAGCCTCTCGCAGGCCTCCGGCCCGGATTCCCGCTTTTCTCCCGGAAAATGGACGGATTCACCGGCAGTTTAGGTGAGTCCCAGCCCTAAAGAGCACATGGCCATCTGTCCATGCAGCGGCTGGATGGTCAGAGTCCCACGCACTTCTGGTGGCTTTACACGTGTCACGGCTGTATTTATCAAGAAGACTCTGCACCGCCCCTCCGGCGGCTGCAGGGCCACAAAGCTAACAGCTCCTCCTAAAGGAGACTCGTCAGAGTCTTGGACCCCCTCAAAGATAAAGACCTGTATCTGTTTGAGAACAGCAGAGTCTCATCTAAAGTTTGTATTGTTTCTGTGAAATATTCAGAATCTGATGAGACGCTGCAAGTCCCCGAACCACAGCTTGGACACCACAGTGTTAACGTTACTATGTGTGTGTTACTGCGCGCGCGTGTTTGTGGACTCTGAGCTGCAGAACAAAGACTCAGTATATGGATGTGTGCGTGTGTTTCAGTGTATTTCAGGAAGTAGTCAGAGCCGGTTTCTGCAGTATTTAAACAGATGTCTCAGTGATCTGAATGATGTTAGATTGACAGAAATAATAATCATGTTTATTTAAAATCAAAAAGTAAATATTAAACTTGTTTCACTTGTTTTTGTACAGTATTCAATGAGGCCCCCAGGAACTAAATTCAGTAAATTAATCAAATTCAGGTTAAAAATAACAACAACGTATTTGGTCTTTGCAAACAGAAATGATGTTTGTGTTTATTTGCATACAGAGCGGGAAGTGAGATCCGCATGTGGAGACACAGACGTGATGTCAGAAATCACTCCTTACTCTCTCATGGCTCTACTGTGTCTGAAAACTGTAATTTTCTGAACCGACTTATCACCCCCCCCCCCCCCCCCCAAGTATAGAGAGACAAACTTTTAGCAGTTAGCTGTTAACTAGCAGTTAGCTGACTGAAACTAAGCCAGACTGTGAGTCAAACAGACTACACACACACTTGTGCGGCTGTGGCTCAGGAGGTAGAGCGGATTGTCCATCGATCACAGGGTTCGATCCACTGATCACAGCGTTTGATTAATCACCGATCACAGGGTTCAATCCTCAGCTCCTCCTGTACAGAAGTCTAAGTGTCTTTCAGAGACGACTGAAGTCCAAATTGCTCCCGATAGTCAGACCAGCTCCCTGCATGGTAGCTCGCTGCCATCAGTGTGTGTGTGTGTGTGTGTTGTAAAGGGGCGGGGCATAGAGCTGAGGAATGTGAGAAACAGCTGTGAAATATGACACATATACACCCCCCCAGCACCCACCCACCCATACATGCACACAGACACCTGAACACTGCCAGTTTATAGAGGGTGTTGTATGCTGTACAGATTGTAATGCCCCCTGAGGCAAATTGTTCTTTCTGATATTTGGCTATATAAATAGAATTGGCTTGACCTGACCCCCAAACATGTAAACATGTAAACATGTAAACAACAGACATTAACTTGGAGTTTAACTTAAATGATTGTTTATGATGATTTTATTTTGAAGTACCAGTACTGGACCACAGTCCTTATATGTTTTTGGGGTTCAGTTGATGTGAGAGAATCTGTCTGAAGGAGGAAAGAATGTGAATGAACATGTCTATCTTTGATAAAGTTAGCATCATGTTTGCACCCTGTTAGCATTCTGCTAAGAGCAAGAGATCATCCTGGTTTTCTAAAGAGAAGCTGCAGATGTCTCTTGATGTTTGGGTTGATTGAACCTCAAAATGTGTTCAGTGCTTAACTTCAGGTTTCATGTAAATGTGGAATAAAGAGCAGCAGCACACCTAAATCACTCGATTTTTGTTCTCCTTTGAGAAAAAATGAGAAACCAAAACGGAGAAATGTGTAATTTATAATTCATTAAGACACCCCCCTAGCTGTACTTTAATTTGACAGAATACACTCAGGTCATCTACATATATAGAGACCTTATTTTGATACAGCCAATCAAGTCTTACATAAAGCAGTATCATAGTCACAGCAGACAGTCACACCAAGCCAACCAGCAGCCTGCTACACAACACAAGAACCACAGACTCTGAACAACAACCCACATTAGCTTCCTGCTAAAGTCTCCTTCTTATCTAACTTTCAAACATGAACACACGTCTTGTCCTGTACCTCACCTTGCTGAACGAGCCACTAAACAAACATTTGCCGGGGGAAATATATTCAGATTCACTGTAGATGACTGACGGTATATTCAGATCCAGTGCCTCACTGTAGATGACTAACTGTATATTCAGATCCAGTTTCTCACTGTAGATGACTGATGGTATATTCAGATCCAGTGTCTCACTGTAGATGACTAACGGTATATTGAGATCCAGTGTCTCACTGTAGATGATGGTATATTCACATCCAGTGTCTCACTGTAGATGATGGTATATTCACATCCAGTGTCTCACTGTTGTTTTCTCACTGTAGATGACAGTATGTCTGGAGCGAGTGTCTCAGATGTCAACGACCGCCTTTCTGCTCTTGAGCTTCGTGTTCAGCAGCAGGAAGATGAGTTGACAGTGATGAAAGCTGCTCTTGCTGACGTCCTTCGGCGCCTTGCTGCTTCTGAAGTCTCTGTTGCTTCCTCAACCAAGAAACAACATGGAGGGAAAGGTAATGTTTACATTTTTAAATTGTTTTTACTTGATAAGTCTGTTATTTATTCTTGTACATGCGTCAGAGGTGGTGGAAATTTACATCTGAAATGGGTCTTGCGCATGGGTGTGGCAAAATGGCTTGATAGCACCCCCTACAAATTTGGTAGGCACATGTATCATGTCGAGACTTAAAATAAGCCTCTTGGAGCCATACCCTAAATTGAATTTACTATACACTTTTAGGGTATTTTTCGCCATTTACAGGTTCTGTACTTACGTACAAACTCCTCCCTAGAGATTTAATCAGATCGGCTTCAAATTTAACCCAACATGTGGGAAGATGCAAGGGCCCATTCATCACTGCTTGCAGCTTTCATTTTAGGTAGCTCTTATCACGCTGATGTATGGGCGCGACGTCGTCCTCGGGAGGAAGTGGAGACCCTTTGTCCATTTTTATCTTACAATGGTTAACAGCAGTGTGCTGCCCCTGCAGGTGGTGCTGCACTGCGTGAAGCCTACTCGATGTCCTGTATCGCTAACGGAGGAACACCTGGACGAAAGAGAGAGTCCACCTCTGTCACCAGGAAGGAGACGGTGTCGTCCGCCGCCAAGAGGTAAAGACACACACACACACACACACACACACTCACTTTCCACCAGTCTGAATTCAATCCAATGATTTAATTTGTAAGGATTCATATTGGGGTAATTTTTAGGTTGGTCATAGTTATCTTGTTGTTTTGAATACTTCAGTTAAGGCAACCTTATGAGAGAATTGGATTTTTTTTGTGACATGGCACCTCTACAGTTTTTGGAGTGCAGTTCACCTTCATGGACAGCTGTACACGTGCATTTGTTGATAAGCTGAAGGATGGGGCTTATGGGCTGCCTGGGCTTATTGGATGCCTTGGCTTATGATCAAAAACGAGCGAGGCGCCAACTTTGCTAACACAGCCAAACATCAAGTGGGTGCAACATCAGAATATATAGCAAGCCAGCTAATTAATATTACTTACTAATCCAACAGTCTGAGATTTACTCTCGTCCGGCCTCGTGCTTGGTCACTAATTTTTTCAGAATCAGAAATACTTTATAGATACCTGGGGGGAAATTCTTAGCTTCCTCTGCCAACATCCTCTTTAGTCTCTTTGCCTCTGCCATGATTCCCGTATTGAGAATACCGAGCTAGACCCATGTGTGACGTAGTAAAGCATCCAGGACATAAAGTGTTAGGCACTTCTCATGGGAGATTGTACCCGTTCAACCAAGTTACATAATTCAGGAAGAGGCGTTCGGGCACAGAGTGTAGGGCTGCACAATTATTTGAATATTAATCTCCATCATGATTTTAGCTTCCCACAATGGAATGAACATGATTGATTGCGATACTGAAGTTTAAAATGCGTGATCCGCTCATGGAGAACATGCATATCAAATCAAGGGCTTCCTAAACTAAGAGCCACCAGGGGGCGATCAAGAGGTTTTGGATTCACTGTTGGGGTAGTCTCGCATAGCCAGTCCTCCGATCTCCACACTTCATTTTAGCGCTGTACTTTTGGGCAGAGCCATGTAAATAGAGGCTCTGCTTTTTAAAAAAATTTTTTAACACAAATCTTTATTTTAGTGTTAACAAGCCAAATGTACACAGTCAAACAGTTCAACACATAAATAATAATGTATATAACATACAGTCAATAGACCTATGTAATAATACAAAGTGCTAAGTGATAAAGTGCTGACTAATAGCAGAAGAGAAATATACAACAACTAGCAGATGGGCAAAATGAAAATGTCTGGAGCAGAAGAGCTAGTCTCTTGAAACAGATAATCATCGGTTGTTTGCAAGTAATTCGTATTTAGGGCAAGTGATATTAAGCAAGAATAAATCATCTGTAAAGAGTGCATGAGACTTGTGTCTGCGCCGCAAAGCAACACGTGTTATTTTATTTGTATTTTGCTTCCAGGAGATGCATTTTGAATAATGACCAGTCTTATTTTGTTGCAAACATTTGTACATTAGCAGGAATGTAGCACAACATTGAAGGGAAAGTAGTGCTCGGTTTATTTAAATGTCAAAGTGAAAATAAATATTTTGTCCCTAAAATCAATAAATAATTGTGATAAATAATAGTGATCTCAATATTGATCAAAATAATCGTGATTATCATTTTTGCCATAATCGTGCAGCCCTAGCAGAGAAGGAATGAAAGAGGCACCATTCTCCCTATTTTAAGTAAGTGTACATCTAAATTAAATTGAAGCTGTTATTTCGAGGGAAAATGTTTACATAATGTTGCTTTAACTGTCAATGATTTTTCTCCACAGCTTTTTGATTTCAGCTTCCAGAGTGTCTGCAGACTAGATCTAATTAATATGGCTGATGTAATTTATATAATCAATGACTCTGCTGTTTGTTTTGACTCACTTTGTTTGAGGACATGTGCTAAGTGCTCTGACATACCCAGTATAAACCAGTGGAGTCAGTCAGCAGCCTGAGATTAGGTTGAATCACTGCAGTAAACACAGTAATAGAATTAAGTAGCAGCTGTACCAGATGGCTCTCATTCACTAGAATTAAATGGAACACAGTAGAAATACAGGAGAATCAGTAGTAGTTTCTGGTCTTTCACAGTCCTGGTCTTGTCCCACAATGGAGGGGAATCAGTAGTAGTACAGGAGAATCGGAAGAAGCACAGTAGAATTAGAATCAGTGTGTCCTGGTCTCTCACAATCCTGGTTTTGTCCACAGTGGAGCAGACAGGAAGAAGGAGGTCAGCAGCCAGCGGTCTCAGATGGATTTTGGTTTGAATCACTGCAGTAAATACAGTAGAATTAGTAGAAACACCGTAGAATCAGCTGATTTAGATTTAGAAACAGTTGAATCAGTAGTTTGTGGTCTCTCATGGTCCTGGTTTTGTCCACAGTGGAGCAGACAGGAAGAAGGAGACCAACAGCCAGCGGTCTCTGATGGAGGAGATCCAGGAGCGTGAGGAGCATCCTTGCCCAAAGGACCCGTCCCACTCTCCCTCCTCCCCCCACCCTCCCCCGACCCCTCAGACCCCCCAGAGGCCGGCCCAGTCCACTGACAGCAGTAAAGGCCACGCCCCTCCCAAAAGGTTTCACTTTGTAATCTGTGGGCTGCATCTAACCTGGCTTCCTGCTGACGCTTGCTCTTACCTCACCCTGTCAGTGGTTACTAACCCCGCCTCTGTGGACCCACAGTCCTTTCCTGCTCTACCCACACCTAAGTCAGGCTGAATGCACCTGATCCAGCTGTGGGTAGAACAAAGCAGGACTGTGCTCCTCAGAAGCAGGTCTGATTGACCTCTTGGAGATCCTGGAGTCTCCCAAGGCCTCCTGGAGTCTTCTGAGGTCTCCTGGAAATCCTGGTGTCTCACTGAGATCCTGCTATCTCCTGGAGATGCTAGAGTCTTCTATTCAATTCAATTCAATTCAATTTTATTTATATAGCGCCAAATCACAACAAAAGTCATCTCATGACACTTTACAAATAGAGCAGGTCTAGACCGACTCTATATAATGTTATTACAGAGACCCAACAGTTCCCACCATGAGCAAGCACTTTGGCGACAGTGGCAAGGAAAAACTTCCTTTTAAGAGGCAGAAACCTCGAGCAGAACCAGACTGTAGGTGGGCGGTCATCTGCTTTGACCGGTTGGGTTTGAGAGAGAGAGGGAGAGAGGGAGGGAGAGAGAGAGAGAGAGCTAGACGTAGACGTAGACGTAGAGACACAGACAGACAGACAGACAGACAGACAGATAGATAGGCAGAGATATATGGCAGCACTAGCAGTAGAAATAGCAGCTATAATCTTCTGAGACCTCCTGGATTTTTCTGAGACCTCCTGGAGATCCTGGAATCTCCTGAGACCTCCTGGAGATCCTGAAGCTTCCTATTTTCCCCCACAGAGGCTGGAGCTTCCTGAGGCCTCCTGGAACTCCAGAAGGTGTCAGGAAGATCCGGAGCCTGTAGTCATCTGAGGCCTCCTGTATATCCTCTTTCCTCTTTGCTGGTAGAACTCTCAGGCTGAGCTGTGTGTGTTTTATCCTAACTACTAACGTTTTCTCCTCCCACCCTCACCTGAGGACCTCCTCCTCCGGCAGATCTCATGTGCTGTAACTGGACTTTCTTGCGGAGATCCTAGAGCTTCCTTCATGGAGTCTCCTGAGGCCTCTTGGGGATCCGGGAGTCTCCTGAGGTCTCTTTGAGATCCTGAAGCCTCCTGATTTCTCACCCCTTCTGGCTCTTCTTTACTCTTTGCTGGTAGAAAGCTCAGGCTGGGCTGTGTGCGTTTTATCAAAACTACTAACATATTCTCCTCCCAGCTTCACCTTCACCAGGACCTCCTCCTCCACCTCCAGCAGGCCTCCTGCAGCCTGGGACTTGAGTTTCTGATGTATCTCAGCTCACTAACCTCGTCCTGGGTCGTGTGCTTAACTTTGTCCTGCTGAGATGTGTGTCTCTGGAGGAAGAAAACTTTGAGTCATTGAGATTTTTATCTATATAATTACAAACTGAATCTGCAGCTCTTTGAACTAAATGATCATTTTAAATTGATGGCATGTGACAGTTTGTTTGTAAAAGCAGGATAATGGTCGGGATAATGGTTTCTATGGAGGTAAAGAACATAACACTCTTTGCCTCCTTTTCATCCATCCTAATTGTTGAACATAATGTATAGAGCCACTGGGTCAGGCAATTAATCTTGTTTGATAGATAAACCAAATTACAATACAGACCTGATGATGGCGCTAGATGAAAAGTCAGAGCATCAGCAAAGTTATTACAATTTATCCTGAGAGGGACATGAATGTCTGAACCACATTTCATCAAAATCCATCCAGCATTTTTTGAGCTATTTCACTCTGGACCAATCCGAGGCAGTTTGGTATGAGTCCTCAGATGATGCAGATCTGGTTGCTGCAATCAGGGTTTCGCCTGGACTTTGTCTTCCCTTCTCATGTCATTTTATCCATCACTTAGCTCCAGAGTTGTATCTGAACAACTACTGCTCATATTGTCCTGAAATATTCTGAAACCTTTATATTAGATTTGAATGACCCCATTTTTTAATCTTTACAGTCCAACAGACACAGACTGCAGACAGGTTTCTGGTCATACTACAATGAGTGTCTGCATACACCAATGTAGTAGAGTTCTGCAAAGGCTTAAAAACTGAGACCCAAACACGGCCCGCACCCATTTGGATGGATGCTGAAACTCTTACATGTAGTAACTTGTTTGTCAGTGTGTCAGCCATAAAGTTTGGGCTTCATGCAAACAGTCTACACGGACCTTTTGTGGATGTGAGCGAATGAAGAAGTTACTGTCATGAAGACCTTTATGGACACTGTGGAAACTAGATTTGCACTTACACATAAATGATCAGGATGTTTGTTCAGTTGTGGCTGTAATGTACTCTGCAGACTCTAGACAACGCTAATAGGTCTACAGACTGTGACACTGGCTCTGATTGGGGTTATTATTATTCTGATTACAGCAAACTTATGCATTTAATTGAACTGCAGAGAGAACCAGGCATTTATTTCTGATGTCCCCTGGTCAGTGCAGTTGGCATCAACAGCTGAAACACTGAAAGGATTCTGTTTATTAATCATGTTTACAGGCTTCAAAACTACACATTAGTCAGTAATCAACAAAAAAACTACTAAATCGAGATAAAGCTCAGTGACTCACAGTGACTTCCTCCTGATGTTACAGCACTACTTTGATACTGATTGTGTTATCGTGTGTGTCTGTGTGTGTTCAGGGGACCCAGTGTGAAGCGGTCCTCAGGTATGGAGCGTTCTCAGAGCAGCACCTGGGACAGTTCAGAGGAAAACAGGAACAAACTGGTGAAAGCTGCGTCCACCTCTAAACTGCTTGCCAAAGTGGTCAAGAATGCTGAGAGGTATATACACACATATAAACTGTTTACGTATAAATACACACATATATACTCTGTATATATACAAAAAGTTGGGTCACCCCACACATTTATTACTATTTAAAATGCCTAAAATTAGAATCAGGTGCAAATGATTAGAACACTGCTAGAGGAGTCTGTCTATACCTCTCTGAGGCCTTCAGAAAGAAGGTTGTAGATGCGTATGGGTCTGGGAAGGGATTTATAAGATCTCCAAACATTTAGAAATCAGCCATTCCATTGTCCCGAAAAAACATTTACAAGTAGAGAACATTTAAAACAGCTCCCAACATGCCCAGGTCTGGCTGTCCTAGCAAGTTCAGCACAAGAGCACACCGCAAGATGCTTAAAGACGTCTCCAACAATCCAAAAATATCATCACTGGACCTACATGTAGCTCTTGTCACAGTTGAAGTCCAAGTACATGCATCTACCATCAGAAAGAGACTGCACAAGTTTGATTTTCATGGTAGGTGTGCAAGGAGGAAACCATTGCTGTCAAAAAAAAGCCAGAACACCTAGACAATACCAGGACTTCTGGAACAATGTGCTTTGGACAAATGAATCCAATTTGAATTATTTGGGCACCGTAACAGAAGACATGTTTGGCACAAAACAAAAGACAGCTTTTCAGCACATGAACCTCATACCAACTGTGAAGCATGGGGCTGGAAATGTCATGGTTAGGGGCTGCTTTTCTGCAGCAGGGCCTGGCCAGCTCACCACCATAAAATACACTATGAATTCTTTATTGTATCAGGATTAATGAGGAAAATGTGAGACCATCTATCCAAAAATTAAAGATGAAGCGGATGTGGACCATGCAATGACAATGACCCAAAACTTTCCAGTAAATCCACCAAGGCATTGCTCAAAAGAAAGAAATCGAAAGTTCAAGTTCCATATTTCTTAAAAAATAACTAAATGGTTCTGGTAATAATGGCCAGCTGAACAGATGGTGAGCCCAGATAGACAGGAACTAACTAAAATACTGCAGTTTGACACATCAGAATCAGAAATACTTTATTGATACCCGGGGGTAAATTACACAAAACAATGGCAATCGCAAATGTCAACAAAAATACCTAAGTTGAAGCCTGATTACTACCGAACAAGTCCCCCAGAAACCAGACAAGCTAAGCTTAGGATGGACGTGGCTAGTGCTAACAGAGCTAGCATGACCCACCTAGCTAGCTCAGCCCAAGCAAAATCAAACGACAACAGAGAAATATTAGCAGCAATCAACTCCCTGAAAGCAGACGAGCTTCTGGCTGCCAGCTCTGAAATCAAAACTAATCTCAGTTCCTACTCTGGAAGACTGAGGATGGCCAAGGATTGCATTGGTGAGACAGAAGTGTGCTTCAAAAACGGAGGATGGAATGGATAAATTGGTGACAGCATTCACCAAGAAGATGGACGACCTTGAAAATCACCATAGGAGGTCCAGTCTATGTATTGTAGGTCTCCTGGAAAACACTGAACACAGGGAATAGAATTCGGCTTACACTGGATATACACGCTGCACAACCGACAAAGACGTGTCCGTGTCTCCCAAAGAGATTGAGGCATTTCTCTGCGATGGAAAAGACATAATTGACGGTTAAACAAGGCTAGTTAACCTATCTGGACCATTCAGTGGAGCCGTAAACTTCCTCATTTTGACTGAACAATCGCATTTGTTTTATGGACTACAACCTATGGATCTTTTTTTTTCATTTAAAAGCACACAATTGATCCCTGTGGGGAAATTGTACAGTACCGGTGCTCCCATTCAAGAGTAAAAATTAGCATAATTTAGAACTAAAAGTATGTACAAAATATAAAAATAAGAAATGGAAAATAAAAAATATACACTTACACTATTGTGTGAACAATAAAGTAAAAAATATATACAATAACAATGTATATGTATGTGTATACATATATATATATATATATATATATATATATATATATATAAGGGGGGGTGCCAGTGCTCATTCATAAATCTCTTCCTTTTCAAGTGAAAGACACCTGCATCCATTTAAAGGCCCACCAGGATGGTGCTTTGATACAAAATGGCTGCATGATCCAGTTTTTTTGAGCTTTGTAAATTTCCACATAGATATGAGCTTTCAAATTAACACTACACAAACTTCTCCCTCTGTCAGGTTAGAGGCATTCCTAACGTACATTTGAGGGCAGATAGATGCTATACGAACTGTAAGTTTCATCATCAGATGTCTGATTTAGAAAAAGACAACTAGAAAGGGACACAGTCCTTAATGATACTCTTAATCTGCAACCTAAGTTGGCAGTTGAAATAGCCCACCATAATGAATTTTCTTCCAATAGAGCCTTGGTGAGTACAAATAGACTTAAACAGTCATTTTATGACCAGGGTGAAATCTAACTTCAGACCCTAAAGAAAGTAATGATTCATAAGTCAGAGCCTCCCTGTGATCCAGAGATTCAGACAGACTTTTTGGATGGAATACAGTTTCCCTGTCAGTGCAAATTTAGATGCCCCAATACCATAGTTGTCTGATGCCATGACTAACATGAAGGGTTAGGGTGGGAGGAGAGCGGGGCCTGACGGGATCTCCATAGACATCTATAAAGCCTTTTAAGGAGAAACTGCAAGATTGGAGGAAGACAACACTTTTTAAATACCTCCATAACCAAAATGACCAAAAGCTGTGGCAGCAGACTGCACTAATAACGATTATCCTAAAACCAGGAAAACATCCCTCCAGATGTCTCTCTTAACATTGACCATATCTGTTCTTAATTCAGACACAAAATTGATAGCTAAAGCACCGGCTTTAAGACCCGAAGACCACCTGCCTTCCCTGGTAGGCCTTGATCAGAATGGAGACTGATTTAATATTTTACACGTAGCAAGGGGGGCTTCTAATACGGCCATTCTATTCCTGGATGCTGAAAAGGCTTTTGACAGGGTGGAATGGTTTGGGTTTGGGGAGAATTTTTGTACACAATTCACCATTTGAGGCATTGAAAATTGCCTGGCCCTTTATGCTGATGATATTGTTCTATTAGTGAGAAATCTGTCTGTGTCATTGCTGGCTCTTATAAAACTGATTAAGGATTTTGGTGTATTTCCACCTGATCACACAGATTTCCAAAAACTAAAGTATTTTATCAATAGATGGACACTACTCCCTTTTATCCCAGATTGGACACTGAACATTAATATCATCAAGATGAATATCCTACCTGAATTTCTGTATTCATTTCAATCCCTGCCATTGAACCCCCATCTTCATTCTTTCCCAAAATGAAGAAGATTTTTACAAATTTTATCTGGCGCAACAGGGGACCAAGATTTTGCTTGTCCCTTTTATACATACCGTATGAAAGAGGAGGGATCCAGCTATTCAGTCTTTCCAGCCCAAATAAGAGCAGCAATGTGTTGGTTTTAAGATGGAACTTAATAATAGTAATGATCTGCAATTGTATATAATGATAAAACAATCAATACATACCCACGAAGCTACCAAAGGCATAAGATGTTTTCAGATGTAGTTGGAACTCAGATGCAATAAAACAATAGCTCTCAGTCATGCTCACTTACTTCCTGATTACTGGTCACATGACATAACGTCCTGCCACTGATATCCTGTGATTCTTAAAGTGACCACAACAAAATACAGAACAGAAACAAGACTTCCAACATATTAACTTAGTTGTAAGAAAACATGGGCTAACAGGAGATTTACTCTGGGAACACCTGATCCTGGTTTCAAAATATGGGCTGACAAAGGCCTCAACAAGATCAGTGATTTCTACCATAATGACTTCATGTCTTATGACCACAATACTTCTGACCTTTGAGATTTTGAGGAATAAACATACTATTCCTTCAACACAATTCTTTAAGTATCTGCAGCTAAGGAGTTAAATATCAAACGCACAAAATTACTAATGTCTATGTCCACCTCTTTCCATGTTGGAAAAAGAACTTATGTAGCTCCAATAATCTAGACCAATGGGTGAAATGCAATGTTGATAAGGGAACACTGCTCTTCTGGGATTGCCCAAAGATAAAATAATTTTGTAAAGATGTACTTGATTTCTATCTTCTTCAAGCTAAACATACAATATCTATCTTTTGAGAAAACCCAGAGAAACTTAGTTGACTAAATAATATCTATTATTTACTTTGTCTTGATGTGCTGAAAAAACAAAAAGCCAATAAATGTATTTGTCAACATAACCCCTAATAATGATATTTCATGGGATGTCCTATTTTTTTTTTGTTTAGATATACAGTGCATCCGGAAAGTATTCACGGCGCTTCACTTTTTCCACATTTTGTTATGTTACACCCTTATTCCAAAATGGATTAAATTAATTTTTTTCCTCAAAATTCTACACACAACACCCCATAATGACAATGTGAAAAAAGTTTTTTTGAAATTTTTGCAAATTTATTAAAAATAAAAAACTAAGAAATCACATGTACATAAGTATTCACAGCCTTTGCCATGAAGCTCAAAATTGAGCTCAGGTGCATCCTGTTTCCACTGATCATCCTTGAGATGTTTCTGCAGCTTAATTGGAGTCCACCTGTGGTAAATTCAGTTGATTGGACATGATTTGGAAAGGCACACACCTGTCTATATAAGGTCCCACAGTTGACAGTGCATGTCAGAGCACAAACCAAGCATGAAGTCAAAGGAATTGTCTGTAGACCTCCGAGACAGGATTGTCTCGAGGCACAAATCTGGGGAAGGTTACAGAAAAATTTCTGCTGCTTTGAAGGTCCCAATGAGCACAGTGGCCTCCATCATTCGTAAGTGGAAGAAGTTCGGAACCACCAGGACTCTTCCTAGAGCTGGCCGGCCATCTAAACTGAGTAATCGGGGGAGAAGGGCCTTAGTCAGGGAGGTGACCAAGAACCCGATGGTCACTCTGTCAGAGCTCCAGAGTTCCTCTGTGGAGAGAGGAGAACCTTCCAGAAGGACAACCATCTCTGCAGCAATCCACCAATCAGGCCTGTATGGTAGAGTGGCCAGACGGAAGCCACTCCTTAGTAAAAGGCACATAGCAGCCCGCCTGGAGTTTGCCAAAAGGCACCTGAAGGACTCTCAGACCATGAGAAACAAAATTCTCTGGTCTGATGAGACAAAGATTGAACTCTTTGGTGTGAATGCCAGGCGTCACGTTTGGAGGAAACCAGGCACCGCTCATCACCAGGCCAATACCATCCCTACAGTGAAGCATGGTGGTGGCAGCATCATGCTGTGGGGATGTTTTTCAGCGGCAGGAACTGGGAGACTAGTCAGGATAGAGGGAAAGATGAATGCAGCAAAGTACAGAGACATCCTGGATGAAAACCTGCTCCAGAGCGCTCTTGACCTCAGACTGGGGCGACAGTTTATCTTTCAGCAGGACAACGACCCTAAGCACACAGCCAAGATATCAAAGGAGTGGCTTCAGGACAACTCTGTGAATGTCCTTGAGTGGCCCAGCCAGAGCCCAGACTTGAATCCGATTGAACATCTCTGGAGAGATCTGAAAATGGCTGTGCACCGACGCTTCCCATCCAACCTGATGGAGCTTGAGAGGTGCTGCAAAGAGGAATGGGTGAAACTGCCCAAAGATAGGTGTGCCAAGCTTGTGGCATCATATTCAAAAAGACTTGAGGCTGTAATTGCTGCCAAAGGTGCATCAACAAAGTATTGAGCAAAGGCTGTGAATACTTATGTACATGTGATTTCTCAGGTTTTTTATTTTTAATAAATTTGCAAAAATCTCAAATAAACTTTTTTCACGTTGTCATTATGGGGTGTTGTGTGTAGAATTTTGAGGAAAAAAATGAATTTAATCCATTTTGGTATAAGGCTGCAACATAACAAAATGTGGAAAAAGTGAAGCGCTGTGAATACTTTCCGGATGCACTGTATATGCATATATACTGCGTATATATAACACAGTTTAGACTGACAGCAGAAATTTACAGAACAAAAATAGTTTTCAGGAAGAATCAAGATTCATTGATTTTAATCCTCTCATTGTGACACTGGGAGCTGTGATTAATCATTACAGATAGTCTTAATAATTGAATAGCATATAAGCAGCAGTAGATGCTTTCAAATCAACATTAGAAAATAAAGTTGAATATGTTTACAGCAGGAATGTCTGTAAATAAGTTTGCATTGTTCTGTAAATGAATCTGAGTCCCACAGTATCTGTTGTCTTTAAGTGTTTTCTTCAGTTCATTGATTCCCTGCAGATGTCTGAAGGTTGCAGGACACATATATTGATAAATAAGCTGTGACATTATGACACACACTGTTCACTGTGTTTACCTTCATTAAATCACATATAGACACCATCAGTCTGCTGCAGAATAACCACACACACACACACACACACACACACACCAGACTGTTAGTTATAACTCGATATTATGTCTGTTTATCACCTTTTATAGCTAAAGTGGTATTTTATTCCTGAAATGCATTCCAATACAAATAGTTATTTGTAATGTAGATTTCAAACATAGAGCACTGTTTTCAAAATACATCTGGCTACTTTAGTGGAATCAATGACATGATCAGACTTTGTTACATGAACTCAGGTCTTAAAAACCAGCTCCCTCCTTCTGCAGATTCATGTTTTGGCTCATGGCTCAGCTGTTTCAGAGTAATGAGACAAGCGATATGATTGGCTGAGAGTGTGAATAAATTAATAAATGCAGTTTTACTGTTTACATTCAAACTGTCTATTATCAGCTGGTCAGTCGTCTGTAAAACACCTGTATTAAAGTTTCTATACTGACGAAGTTTGATTGATCGATTGTGTTTTTGATTCAGTATTAAAGACTGTTGATCAATCAATCAGAGAGACATATTTTTTTTCTTCTGTCTCGTTTCAGACACAAAGACCCGGTGGTCAGTCAAGGTAAATATATATTTATCCTCATCTTCATCATGAAGGTACCATAGTCATCATCATCATCATCATTATCATCATCATTATTGTGTGTAACAACCAATAGGAAGCCAGAGCTGTCACCATCAGCAACACAGCGCCTGACATTTTAAAATATTTCAGCAGAAATCCTCTTTAGTTTGGTTTCCTGCATTTTTGTTTCTCCTGTAGTGACTCAGAGACCGTGAAGATGTTGTTGTGACGGTTTAGAGGTCTGAGCCACGAAGTGATATCAGTGGGTTATCCAGCTCTCTTGGGGCTTTCTGGTTTCGCAAAACTGGCTAACCAGGATAGATCACCATGGTAACCTATGCTGCAGGGTTACTTCAGGATCAACAGCCTGACTGCTGACCAATCGGATCAATGGAAACATAGTGACACCATTCTTCAGGATCTGGGCAGGGACAAATGGGTTTATAATAAAGTGACAAATAGAGATCAATAGATATTTGTATTGATCAGTAGAATCAATTTGCTGTTCAGACTTTCACTTGTGACTCTGGTTTTAAAACACAGCAGAGTTTGACACTAAATATAAGATGATGATTGATTTGTTGCTTAAATAAAGTTTTCTTCATAAACCCCGCCCCTCCCATGTTAGTAGATTGGGTCGGGTGGTTGTATGGGCGGCATCTCGATACCGCGGCTCGGCCATCTTTATATACAGCCTGTGGTGGAGGCGCGTCACCCATCTTTACATACAGTTTATGGTGGAGATGTGTCAGCCATCTTTATATACAGTCTATGGTTCTGAAGATGTTTGTAATTAACAACTCTACCTCTCTCACATAAATGCACTCGTGGTTGGATGACAAAACTCCGATGCTGGTTACTAACTGGACCAGTGAACTGGTTAGGGTTAGCATAACCAGCATCATGATACCAGTTATTATCAGGATCACTGATGAAGACAAGTAGTCAAATCTTGCTTCGTTGTACAGACCCTGGTCTCTTTGCTACTTGTGGTTTGTGTTGTTTGTGTTGTTGTTGAGTGACGATGTCTTTGTCTCAAACCAGCCAAAATGTCGACCCGAGAGAAAAACAGCCAAGCTGGTAAGTCTTGATGAGTCGTCAGACTGAGCTAGCAGGCTAACAGCAGGCTAACATGCTAACAGCAGCGGAATAAGTGCTTCCTGTTTCTGCTCTGAACCAATCACATCTCTCTTTCTCTCCTTGCTTTACATCATCAGCCTCGCTCACCCACCTGCTCTCTCTCTCCTTCAGACTGATAAGGTGATGTTACACCTGTCTGTGGCTCCGCCCCCTGCTCTCCTTTACCTCCATATAAGGTTGAACAGGTGGTACCAGAAATGTATTAACCTGCCAGATAAGACAAATTATTAAAGGACTAATCAGTGACACAAACAGAAACCCACCGCCTAAATGTAAACATGTCATTGGATGCTGTTGTCACCCTCACATTGACTGACTTAACATCAACTCAGTCTGAGATATTCAAGTTTGTTTCCAACCGTGATTCTATGGAGGTAAACAATGACACATCAGGTGTTTCTGTCTGATCTGCTTCACCTGCATGGCATCAAGGCTTCTTCACCTGTCCCTCACCTGTCTGTCTGACTGATGTTTGATTTTTTGGCTCCATGTTTTGTTTTATTGACTCTGCAGAATTTCGAGTCCTCAAGTCTGTTTCAGAAGTTGTTTGAAACTGGCTGAGACCTTACCTGTTCTAACAGATTTCTTTAATCTATTCACCTGTAAGAGAGAACCTGACTGATGGATCATTGTCAGATTGAATCTCCTCAGTATCAGTGTGTCTGACTGATGTGCTCTGATCAGTAAATATCAAAGACTATATATATTGTATATACTGTATTTTTGAGGTCATTTAGAAACTGTGTTTCTGTTACAGAGTTCGTTCACCAGACACTTTTATTTTTACACTGTAAAAATGTCAAATGTCAAAATGTTCAGTTAAAGTAGAGATGTTCTGATTTGATCAGTTTTATTATTAGATATTATTATCTAAATCTAGTTCAATGTTTGTTTTTGTGTATAAAACAAACACAAACAGAAAAATGATTTGTGGTCATTTTTTTCAAGTCTTTCAGTCTTTGGCTCCTTGTATCATAATTTGATATCATCTGATATTTCATTATCAGAGTCTTTAACCATCATTAGCCACCGAGGCTGAATATCTGTTTGGATGTAAATTTAATCAAATGTGAATGTTGATGAGAAGATTTTAAATCAGCAGTGTTGTTCTTTTGCTCTGATCAATTTCTCCTCAAACATGTTTTCATGTCTTGGTGTCTGTCTCTTGTTTCAGAGGGGAATCACATTAAGATGTTCATGCGTGGTCGACCGATCACCATGTTCATCCCTTCAGATGTGGACAACTACGAGGACGTTCGGACAGAACTTCCTTCAGAAAGACTCAAGCTAGAGTGGGTGTATCCTTCAGTAGTAGAAATAATCAATAATAATAATAAATTGTATTTATACAGCACATTTCATACAAGAAATTCCTCAGAGAAAACTTTAAAATGATTTGAGAAAGCAAGACATCTATCAGCAGTTGAAAATTAAACATACATCCAACTATACATCATAACAACAATAATATTGATTGATAATAATTAGCTAGTGGTTCTTAATTAAAAAAAACGTGCAGTTATAGTAACAGCTAGTAGGTAAACGCTAAAATGTGACTTTATAGGTGGAGTTAAAAATCCTCAGAGTAAGAATGAAACTATATTCATGATCTCCAGGACTCATACTGTAACATCAGAGATTGATGTAGGTCCAGTAAAGGGTGCTGAGATGATCTGGATCAACAGATACAGAGAGATGAGTGTTGTCTGCATATAACAGTAAAATGCTGTGGTTACAGATGATGAGGCACAATATGAAGACTGACGTGATCCTCTATAGATCCCAATGGATCTTAAGTAGATACATTTCCTAGATCCTCAGGAGATCTTTAGTAGGTTTCAGTCGATCTTCAGTAGCTCCTCTTTAGATCCCCAATGCATCCTCAGTGGATCCCCAGGAGACCTTCAGTAAACCTTCAATAGATCATCAGAAAATCTGTAGTTGATCTCCAGGTGTTTCCCAGGTGCTTCCTTGACTTCCTACAGGTACGGTTATCGCGGTAGAGACTGCAGAGCGAACGTCTACCTCCTTCCAACTGGAGAGATCGTGTACTTCATCGCCTCCGTTGTCGTTCTCTTTAACTACGAAGAAAGAACTCAGAGACATTACCTCGGACACACCGACTGTGTCAAGTGGTGAGAAGGCATTCACATATAAAGAATCTGCTGCTCTCCTATTGGCTGGTTTGTGTTGACAGGTCTGCGATATCATCTCTCTGTCTTACTTCATCAGTTTGGCCATCCATCCTGATAAGATCCGGATCGCTACAGGACAGATTGCAGGAGTGGACAAAGATGGACGGGTGAGGACAAACACAGTTCTGATGTTGAAGAACGAGGCAGGAAGAGTTTTGTCAACAAAAACTATGACAAAAATATTTACATTATATTTAAACTATGCCCAGAAATATTTAATGTCTGTTTATAATAATATAAACTGCAGCTGTAACTATGGTAACTGTACACAACAAAGATGGCAACATCTGGTAGGCTCAGAATGATTAGAAGACATAAAAATAAAAAAACATGCACAATAAATATCAATAAATAAATTTCAATAAATGTCTCTTATAATAATAGTAATAGTAATAATAATGATAACTAGAGACCATCTTGTGATGGGATCACAGCAGCCACGACGTCCTTCAACATGTTGGGGGGGGGTTAATGACCCCTTCCCTACTTCCAGTGTCCTTGCTCAGACTACACTGATCTTCGAACTCGGCCTTCAATTTCATCTCAACTACACATATGTAAAACAACAAGACAAAATCTGTTCACAGACAGACAGACATATAAACACCACACAGAGATTCACAAGGTGAAAACAACAGCAGCCACATGCTGCCTGCTGGTAATAATGACTTCACTCTTTGTCCATGTGTTCAGGCACTGCAACCTCATGTTCGTATCTGGGACAGCGTCAGTCTGTCAACTCTTCAGGTCATTGGTTTGGGAACATTTGAGCGAGGCGTCGGCTCTCTGGCTTTCTCCAAAGCTGTGAGTATCACCCAGGAGCATCATGGGAACTGAAGTCCATATAGACTACACTGCTCAGATCTTTGTTGTTCTGTACATCACAAAAGTTCATATTCAGACTCTGCTGAAGGTCTTTGAATGTCCTCTGATCACTGAAATGGTGGAATATTATTTGGCAAATATAAAACTGTTCATGTTTAACGGCTTTGTTCAGACTGCAGGCAAAAGTGACCCAAATCAGATTTTTTTCCTCACATGTGCCTCTGTTGTTGTATTTTCATAACAGTGTGAACACCACTAATCACATGGAATCTGATCTTTTCAATTCTGATTTGGGCCACTTTTATATGTGGTCTCAAATCAGATACAGGTCAGATATTTTTTGATGTGACCTCAGTCTGTCATGTTGGAATTAATGTGACTTTTACAGCAATCTAGATCAACATTTGTCACCATCGCGCTGGTAAAAGATGCTCAGTGAATACAGACAAGGAATGCGGCTACAATGGAGGGACAGTGAAGTGTTGGACCTCATAAGTATTTGGGGTGACATATTTAAAAATGTAGCTCTTTTTCTCCTCATCCATCAAATTAGCTTATAAATATATATAATATATATAAAAATATTTATAAATAATTAAAAAACCTTAGAAATGAAAACCGAGACGCTGACTTCAGTGGCCTCCATGTTTACTTCCATAAGACAATGTGCTGCGTGTGACGTCTTTGTTATTGTTCTTTTGTGCATGCGGGTCAGTTCAGGACTGTGACCAGTTCACACTGTGAACAGCCAAACAAATGAATCAGATCTGAGCAACAAATCAGAATTGAGCAATAAGGCTTGCACTGTTTGTCTCATATCTGTCACTTCTGTCTCACATCTGTCTCGTACCAGTCTCACTTCTTTCTCACGTCTTATATCTGTCTCACATCTGTCTCGTACCTGTCTTGTTCCTATCTCACATCATGTCCCTCTCTCGGTCTCTCTGTCAGGACTCTGGTCAGCACCTGAGTGTTATTGACGACTGTAACGATCACATGTTGACAGTTTGGGATTGGCAGAAGAAGTCAAAGATTGCTGAGATCAAGGTGAACACTCTCTCTCTCTTATGACTGCATCCAAAACAACACAACATTGTATTATTTAATTGTATACTATATTATATAAGTGTTTGTATTTCTTTTTTTGAATGTATACATATTGTTATGCATTATAATACAGTTTCATTTCAGTTTCTGCTCTTAATGGTTCTAAGTGATTCTGTCAGGTTCTGAGTGGTTTTAACTGGTGTCTGACTGAGTGAAACTGGTTCTAACTGGTGTGTTTCAGACCACTAACGAGGTGGTCCTGGACGTGGAGTTCCACCCCACTGACCCAAACACCATCGTCACCTGTGGAAAGTCCCACATCTTCTTCTGGACCTGGACTGGGACTTCGCTGGCTCGTAAACAGGGAATCTTTGGGGTGAGGAGACGTTTTCTTTGTTTTCAAGTTCTTTTGATTTATAGTTTTAATAAAGATAGACCAGCATACTGTGTGTTTTATACGCTTCCATGGCAACACGTTATGGTTTATGGGTCAAATCTCTGGGTCAAAGTAGTAGAAGTATAATAGTAAGTAATAGCTTAGTTTTTTTCAAAACACCCTGTGTGTCTGTTTTTGGATCCGGTTTTCCTTTTAAATCTAACAGAACCCAAACTTTATAACTTTCATAGGGAATTTTCCTTGAATTACACACAGTGATTTCATATATAATGCAGAATAACAAATCAACACTGACAGAGGATAGATCATTGTCCTTCTGTTTTCACTATTTCTAGAAAGGTTTACATAGTATTGATAAGAGTGGAGAGTGAGAGAAAGAAACAAACAAGGTTTCGTCAGCTTGTTCTCTCTGATATTTGACCCCTGAACGACTAAGAAACTTCAGACATTTTATAAAACAAATACCGACTGACGAGTTATTTCCAGATTAAGTGTTGTTTTCTTGATGTGTTGGAACTTTAAACTGAAAACATAAAGCTAAAAGATGCAGCAGTTGATTTTTGTTAGTTCTTTGAAGACCTTTTACATCAGAGTTACAGTAACAGTATAAAAACATCACTGACATAAAACCACAGATAAAGATAAATAAATAAATGCTTCTGTTTAAGAATCTGACCTGAAGGATTAAATTCGACAAAATGATGAATGAGGTTTGGTGGAGGAGAGACTGAAACAAATTGAATGTGAGGAATTTGATCTGCAGACGAACAGGAAGCTCCACCTGGCTGAACACAAAGGAACAAACTTTCAGATTCAAACTTTTACACACATTATTATGATTATAAAAAACCTGCAGCTACCGTTTATTTTCACACAGTCATACTGTTTCAGATCCAAAGAACATTTAATCTCATATGTGTTAAGTAAAACATAGTTTTAAAAGTAAAGACAGGAAATAACACATCTGCAGTGAAAACGTATTTATACAGTTACAGTATACATGTATTACAGTAATGCTGTGATGCTCCGGTAGCATCCAGATTGAGTGTAAAGTGGTCCGGTTCTGCAGTCCTGATGCCAGATGTGCAGATAGGTGATGATTCTGGAAATGCAGGCATTATATAACAATATATATAATTATAGTAGTAATAATAATAATCAGAATAATAGTATTCTGAGCAGCTGCTGCATCATGATTTATATGCAAGATTTACAATATTTTTCATGTGTTTCACTGAATCATTTCTTACTGTCCATATTCACATAACTATTGTTAATATGACTATTAAAGGGGACCTATTATGCTTTCCCTTATTTTCTGTCATATATATGATGTTACAGTGTTGGATATTCATATTAAACGTTGCCAGAGTTTCAAATAATGAGGTAAACATATGCAAAATCAGCCACTGAACAAAGCAAATCATCTCCATCCAATCAAGTCATTTCTGTCTTTGAGTCTTAACAAATGTATTTTCTTAAAACAGGTGAAAAAATCTGTCAGTGCTGTTGGAATATTTACAATTTGTTTCCAGTAGAAATCAACTTTCTCAAAAACATTTCAACTGATCGTCCTATAAAGCAGATCGCTGTGAGGTTTTTCCTTGTCTGGAGTCCTGGTCTGCAGTTGTTGTCTAACTCTGACCCTGTTTCATTTTGTGTTTTCAGAAATACGAGAAGCCAAAGTTTGTTCAGTGTCTGGCCTTCCTGAGTACTGGAGACATCCTGACCGGAGACTCTGGAGGAGTCCTGCTGGTCTGGACCAGGAGCTCTGCTGAGACACCTACTGGGAAGGGACCCAGAGGTGAGGAAAGGGGGGTGGTGGATTTCTTCATTCAGACTCTTCTTCTTTGAACTGTGTGTAACATAGAGAGCAACTTAAAACCGGACTCCTCTGTATGTGTTCACATACTAGGCCATTGAAGCTGATTCTGATTCTGGTTTTGGCTTCCCATAATTCTATTGTGCTCGGTTTATTTAAATGTGAAAGTGCAATAAAATATTTTGTCCCTAAAATTAATAAATAATTGAGATGTCAATATTGAAGGGTTATTGCAAAGTAGAAACTGAACTGCACATATCTACAGACACACTCCTGTTAACGATACAATCTGATCCTAACCTGACTTGACATCAGTTTAACACTGCAAAGAAAAAACACGAAGAAGAACAATGGGGGGGGGGGGGTAGTGTGTGTGTGTGTGTGTGTGTGTGTGTGTGTGTGTGTGTGTGTGTGTGTGTGTGTGTTGGCCCAGTTTCAGTAATGGTTTTACTGACATGTTGTTAAACTGGTTTAAAGAGGAGTGATGCCAAGAATTAAAAGTTTTTTCGGGTGAAGTTCTGCACTGGAATCAGATCAGACTGCTGAAACATGTAATAACAGAATAGACTCAGATTAGACATGTTAAAGTATGTCTGAATAAATGTTCAGTAAAACAACAGACTCAAATCAGAGTTCATGTTCAGTGTCACACAGAAACAATTCTTTAAAGATCACATCTGAGTATCAGTATTACTCACAAATGTTTCATGGAGTAAACTGACAGAACAAATGAAGTTCAATGAAATCCGACTCCAGCAGCAGATTTGTTCAAACAGGAAGTGAAAGGAAAAGTGTTTTCAGAGGAAACCAGAAGAAACAAGGGTTTTCTGTGTGATCTTCTGCCTCCTGCTGGCAGATGCTGGAACTGCACCTGAAAACACTTGGCCACATCATTGTCCACAGAATTTCAGAGAACACAGAAAACACGTCAACAGCATGCAGCATCATTGTTTAATTTGAGATGTTAATATTGAAATATCACAATATGTTGTGAGGCAGTTTGAATCAGATTCAGTGTTAAGTTTTTTCTCCTGTTTCCTTCTGTCAGGAAACATTCCTCCAATCTTTTAGTTCTGCAGATGAGCGGTGTGACTCACCTGTGTGTTGTGTGTGTGTGTGTGTGTGTGTGTGTGTGTGTGTGTGTTTCTGTGTGCACGTGCAGCATTTCAGATCACTCGGCAGGTCAAAGGTCATGAGGGCAGCGTGTTCTGTATGTGTGAGATGAGGAGCGGCACTCTGCTGACCGGAGGAGGAAAAGACCGCAAAATCATCCTGTGGGACCACGAACTCAGAGCTGACCGCGACATCGAGGTTACACACACACACACACACACACACACACACACACAGGTTTAGTTGAGTCCTTTGAACCTGGTTGCTGCAGTTTGAGTCAAAAGTCACACTCCTTCTCAGAGTCATAACTCAGATCTGAACACACATACATGAAACACATTTTGGATAATTCAGCAAGACTTACATTTCCTGAGGATATCATCATCTCTGCTTCAGAACTTGCCTGAGAGTCATCATGTTTTTAAGTTTTCTTCAGTATCACAGCAATCCAGTGATAGTTGTCTGTAGATCCATGGGTACACTGCTAACAGCTGATTCAGCTACTTTTAATGGATATTAATCCTAACCTTGGGCTCCGAGAGTCAGATGGCTAGCTGCACGGCTAACTGAGCTAATTAACTAATGTCAGTTACAGTTAGCAGTAGTTACTTTAGCAACAAGTAAAGCCATCTGTCCATCAAGAAACTAACCAAGTTTCCTTCACAATTGAAAAACACTTTCTGCAAGACAAACTGAACAACGTCCACACACCTGAAAAGTCATCCTGAGCAGAGCAGCTGAATAACTCAGACAGACTGAGCAGGTGGACGAGGCATGCCTGTACGTCATGGGCGAGCTGTCACTGCTGTGCCTGAAGCAGATGACCATAAAAAGAAAAATCGTTGGGAATGTAGCGTTCAGAGCAGTTGGAAGCCTGAGCTTTCTGCTCAAATGGATTACTTTTACATACATTTACCTCATTATTTGGCATTTCTGGCAATGTTTAGTATGAATATCTGACATTGTAACATTATATGTATATGACAGAAAATAAGGGAAAGCATAATAGGTCCCCTTTTGATAATAATTTTTTTCATGTCGCACTATCAAGTGAGGTAACATGACGAGGTCAAATGACTGTGTGTGTCTACAGGTCCCGGATCAGTACGGAACCATCCGAGCGGTGTCTGAGGGGAAGGGGGACGAGTTTCTTGTCGGGACATCTCGTAACTTCATCTTGAGAGGAACCTTCAACGATGGCTTCCTGGTGGAGGTCCAGGTGAGACTATGTGACATAATCATGTTGTATGAAGGAGACAGGACTGATGAGACATTTTCATCTTCCTGTTTATTCAAGTTCACAATCCAAAATAAAATGAATTGTCATGTCATGATGTGTTCAGGGTCTCAGTATGTTTGTGTCGTGATGTGTTCAGGGTCACACAGACGAGCTGTGGGGTTTGGCGTCTCACCCCTCCAGAGAGATGTTTCTGACGTGCGCTCAGGACCGGCTGGTCTGCCTCTGGAACTCAGTGGATCACAGTCTTCAATGGAGCCGCACGCTGGAGGTAAGGGGGGGGGGGCTGACAGCTGATTGGTGGATTGATTATTTATGGGTGATTGACAGACAATTAACAGCTCTGCCTCTCCCTCAGGAACATGGACACTGTGCAGACTTCCATCCCAGTGGAGCTGTGGTTGCCATAGGAACACACTCAGGAAAGTCAGTACAGATCATATATAGATATATTCAAACATCACCCCCCACCCCCCACGATGGTCTAACTGGCTTTCTTGTCTCATGATGGTCTAACTGGTCTACTTGTCTCATGATGGTTTAACCTTTCTCAGGTGGTATGTTCTGGACGCCGAGTCCACAGACCTGGTGGCGATCCACACCGATGGGAATGAGCAGCTGTCGTTGATGCGCTTCTCGTTAGGTGGGTGGAGTCACGTAAAATCATCCTGTTTACAAACAAGCTGAAAAACCAGCAGGACTGTTTACATGACAACGTTATGACAGAAGTAAACTACATGACCCAGAATGCTCCTCTCTGTGTGTCTGCAGATGGCGGACTGTTGGCTGTTGGCTCTCATGATAACTTTATTTACCTCTACACCGTCTCGGACAGAGGACGCAAGTACAGCCGATACGGGAAGTGCACCGTAAGTCTGTTTGTTTGGACTCTTCAGAGTTCAACATTATTTTTAGTTTAACAACTAACTTTTTGTAGCTTTTAAATAGTATTTCCTGATATCATGCTGTGTTGTTTTGAGACTCTGAAACAGTCAGTGTGTGTTCAGGTGATGATGATGTTCAGGTGTGTTCATGAGTTACCTGAATGTTTCCACAGGGACATTCCAGCTACATCACACACTTGGACTGGTCACCTGACAACAACTTCATCATGTCCAACTCTGGAGACTACGAGATCCTCTACTGTGAGTACTCTTATACTTTACTACTGTAGTATTGGGTACTGTGTACATAAAGCACTGTGTAGTTGTGGTACTGTAGTGTTGTGTTGTAACAGTTGTGTCTTATTCAGGGGACGTTCCAAATGGTTGTAAACTGATCAGAAATCGTTCAGAGTGTAAAGACATCGACTGGGCGACGTACACCTGTGTACTGGGATACCATGTATTCGGTTTGTACACTTGCACACCCACACATCAGCAAACATGTTCACCTTCACATCAACACACCTGTGCACCTGCACACCTATGAGATGTCAAACAGTTCAGCCAACTAATGCACAGCCTACCTTCAGCGCATACTTGCTACAGCTAAAGTGCGTGTATAAGAGTACACATGTATACATGTAATTTGGCGAGCTGAAACAAACGCCACATCAACTCTCACACCTCAGTTGAAAAAGATATCTAGGCGTGCGTATAGGTAGCGCCCGCACCGGCCAGAAGAACTGTAGATTTAGTGATAATAACTCTGACTCAGCTTGCCTGGATATTGTAAATGACAAAACAACCCAAAACCCTGCGCACTGTGAAGTAAGAAGGACTAACAGTATCTATAAACACCTTAGTTTAATTTTGCTGGGCGTCTCAAGCAGAGGCTGAGAGTGTACCCACCTAGAAAATTGCATTTCCTGCAGAAAATGCGAGTGAATGCTGACTGCTATGATTATTCTGAAAACATTTCTGGAAATGCAGAAATGTGAAATTAATTGCCTGAAAAATCTGAAAGCTTAAATACTTTGACTGCACTGCTGAAAAACCTGGAAGCTCAAATGTAACATTGGCAGAATTGGAAGCTGAACTGTATTACCTAAAGAAGGTAAGAGCTGAAATACAATACTAGAAAAGCTGGAAGGTAAACTGCAATATTGTCAATGGTTTTCACTTCTATTGTAATAAATTGTTGAAAATGCAATAATATGAAATTAATCGCTTATTTTGAAAATCAAGGCTTGTCTGTGGCCATCCGGTAAGCTCCTGATACCATCTTGGGACTTTTATTTTGAAAATACGGCCGGAGCGCCTATTGTTACTCCTGTTACCTGATTGGGATGTGTATGTATAAGATAAGGTAAAACTTAATTTATTTAGGATGTATGTATTATTCAAAGAAGAAGAATCTGTAGGACATATTGGTGAAATGACCTCAACATCAACACCAGAAGGCATTGCTGAACATTTAGATCTGTGTGGATAAAGTCAACAATGACTGAGATATCACCGTTTAAAAAGTCCCACTTTTGTTTTTGCAAAAGTTTTAGAGCCAAAATATCACCACCCTCAATGAGACAGCTCAAGGGCTCTCTTGGTGCTTTGAGGCAGACAATTCAAAAACTGTATGTCCTGTGGGTTAAATAGTTACACGATCTGAACCAGGACAAGTTTGTCTACGTTTTGATGTAGAAAGTGTGTATGAAGAGTGAAAATTGTTTGAATGAGAACAAGTTGAATAGAAATTTTCAAGATTTTACAGCTGCCCTCCACTCTCGCTCCGAAAATTAAAAATAACCCTAACACACAACCATTATAAACTGAGAAAAGGGCTGAAAAAAGCAGAAAACCAAAACTGTGATTATTGAAAAACTGAATACAATTCTAATAATTGAAAGTCTTGTGACCCGTTTAAAGTTTAAATTCAGTCTGTAGCTGAAAGTATGCGGAAGGAGTCACATTTCAAAGTACAGTCGGTTAAAGAGGATTTGAAGATTATTTCCATTGACTTATATTGAAAAAAGTTTAATATTTAAAAAAAAAAAGCTGAAAACAAGCACACGTCCTCAATGAGCTGAACATTTTGATATGTGAATGGTGTCTGCAGCTGAAAATAGTAGTTGACTGATTACATGTACAGGTAGGTGTGGCATATATTGCACTAAAGCAGTTGTAGTGCATGTTATGCACACGTGCACTTTGTGTGGACGCCACATCTACATGAATCATGACACTTACGCCACGTGTTCGGAGGTTTGCTCAGATCTTAGATGTAGTAATAGGTGCTATTGAGACGTTTGATGTTAGTTGGCTGAACCGTTTGTTTCTTACTGTGTTAATATTAATGTGTGTGTGTGTGTGTGTGTATGTGTTTCTCTTACTGTGTGTGTGTTAGGTGTGTGGCCAGAGGGTTCAGACGGCACCGACATCAACGCTCTGATCAGATCTCACAACAGGAAGGTGATCGCTCTGGCTGACGACTTCTGTAAAGTTCACCTGTTCGCCTACCCATGCTCCACCCCCAAGGTGAGACACACTGAACACAAACGCACACACTTTTCTAACAAACTCAGAGTCAAAGAAGTCAGAATCTTTCAAACACAAACTTTAGTATCTTAAAATAATTTAACATGAATTATTTCTGGAGTCCTTCACTGACTGAGTGAGAGTTATACTGGTGTCCAGTTATACTGGTTACCGGTTATACTGGTTTCCTGTTATATTGGTTTCCAGTTGCACTGTGAGGGGCCTGAGCAGGTCGACATGAGTACGGCTGCAATGATGAATCTACTAGTCGATTGATAGAAAATGAATAAGTAATATTTTGATAATTAATTAATAATGAATAATTAATAATTAAATGAATCGTTCCATTATAAAAAAAAAAGTACAAACATTTATTGATTCATTGATGTTTTGGGCCTTTTACTTTTTGCGTTTTTTGTTAACAGTTTGTGAGTAATAATAAAGTAAAGCAAACAGAATTGTCTTGCCTTCCTGCTTCTTTGGTCTATATTGATCATGTTTCAGCCATCCTGGCGTCCTGACTCATTAGAAACAAGCTGAGGATCGATCAATCAATCAATACTCAATAATCTGTATGTGTGTCTGCAGGCTCCCAGTCATAAGTACAGTGCCCACAGCAGTCATGTGACCAATGTCAGCTTCCTGTATAATGATAGTCACCTGATCTCGACGGGGGGGAAGGACACCAGCATCATGCAGTGGCGTTTGGTGGAGAAAACTTCGCTCTCTCTCACTGATGGCCTCCTCTCTAACTCTGCCCCCCACCGGGCAGACCCTGTATTCACCCCGCCCCCTCCCGCCACAGTCACGCCCACACAGGAACCCGCACCTCCCCCGACTGCCAACGGGACCCAAGATCCCTCACCAGACACCCCGCCCCCCACAGAGCTAGCCCCTCTTGTAACCGAGTTAACCCCACTTCGCTCAGAGTCGACCCCACCCCCCTCTGACAGCACAGTGAGTCTGAAGGACAGCCTGGAGCCGAGCGACGACACGGCCACGCCAAGTGACGAGGGGCTGCCTCCTCTCACCCCCCCCTCATAGACAGAGAGAGTCAATGTGAGTGTTTGTACAGCTATCTTTGTGAGGACCATGCTGAGTTTTACATCTTGTTAGGACATTTTGTTTGGTCCATCCTTTATATTGGACCTTTAAATGTCTGTTTGAGGGTTCAGACTTGGTTTTAAAGTTAGAATCAGGTTCAGGTTCAGTTTAGGATAAGGTTGAGGCTAGGCATGTAGCTGTGTTGGTTAAGTAAGGGTTAAAACAATACAATACACAACTCAATGTCATGTATGAAATCTGGACACACAGGCATGTAACACATATTAAATCATTCAGTGTGACTTACACTTCCTGAGGATATCATTACCTCTGATGTCCATCCATAAGTCCACTTAGAAATCAAAGAGAAAAGATGCTGCAGAAGTGTATAGAAGTATGTGTGTGTGTGTGTGTGTGTGTGTGTGTGTGTGTGTGTCAGGACTCGAACCTGTGGCTGCAGAGTTGCATGGTTTTTCCTTATCAATCAGCTGTTAAAAGAAACCTTCCTTCAGTTTCAACAAACATGTGATGTCACAGTTTGAAACAACTGGAGAGTCTGATTTACCTGAGCAGAGACTGGCAGAGGAGCAGTTGCCTGACACACACACCTGTCATACATGGACATTTACTCTCATCCTTAAAATGTTTGAAATGTTTAGTTTTAAAATCTCACCTTGGTCCAGGTGTGCCTGTCACAGAGTGGCTGCAGAGGACAGGTAGGAACACCTGATCAAGATGAAGAAGACGCATGAAGGTGAGCTTTCAGCTCCTGAAACACGCAAACTTACACACGAGACAGGTGTGTCTGAGGTGTGTCAGGTAACTTTTTCTCTTCCATTAAGTGCAGAGCAGTTGAACAGGAAGTGTCAGGGGTTCAAAGAGAACCTGTGAGTCTTAAATGTCTTTTAGAAACTTGTTTTTTAAAATTTATTCAAAATTATTTCGAGATAAAAAGTGTAATCTCTAATCATGTTTTATTTGTGTAATATCTCTATGATTGGTTCCTTACAATTATTGATCAAAGGAATCATGTAAAATGAGTTGCAGACTGTAAATGCTCAAAACTTTAAAGAGAAACACTGATTGGGTTAATTCATTTGTCTCAACTTTGTTGCGCTTTTATGTTGTTTTGCTAAACACTATACCTCTGAGAGATGTTTCACAATAAAAGCCCTTCAGGGAAGGTACAGTACTATGGGAGGCTTTTAATGTGAAACTTGCAGGAAATATGAACTATACAGGACAAACCAGGAAGCATAGAGGCTTCAAACTACAATATGATCGAATATAAAACAGGAGAAATAAAAATGAGTCTTGAAGGCAGTTTCTGAAATTATTCCCAAATGTTTGATAAATAATCAAAAGGTACAAGAAGCCTGTGGACATAAAACCTTTGAGGTAAACATTAACTACGACTCCCAAGGTGCATTTCACTAACAAACAGCTAATCACAGAGCATCATATTCTGTTGTCTCAGGTCGGGTTCAAGTGTTAAATCTGTCAGGTTTACTCCAGTACGGTCTTAAAGACACAGTCCTTGGACGTGTTAGGAGAGCCTCTCACCTGAGACAGGTACGCTTCAATCCAAAGTGTTGAGACATCGAGGCTGAAGTTAAACTTACACTGAAAACAAGAAACGGGAAGTAAACAGGTGAAAACAGGAAGTAAAAAGGATGTAAACGGTGTAAAGAGGAAACATGACCTCCAGAGTAAAAACTGTGACTCAAATGTTTGTTAATAATCAGATTCCAGAGTTGACAAAGAAGTGGATTCGAGTGAGACGTCTTTCTGTCAGAGGATCTGTGTTTGTATATACTGCAGATATCTGTGTGTATATTTCTGGTCACCACCAGGGGACAGCAGTTCCTCAGCTACACTGTAAAAGTACTCAGCCGCCCTCACGTTCAACACTCACATCTCAGCCAACCAGGTCACATGAAATGCTCTCCTCTGATTGGCTGGTTTTCAGTGACTTAGTGAATGACTGCTGAAGTTGTTTGTTTTTGTCTCTTCTGGACCATTTCTGTTCAAAATATTTTCTGAATGTTATGATGTCACGATGATGTCACTCTGGGGTGGGGAGGGGGTATGTGGCTTATCGGGGGGGGGGGTCATTTATGTTTTTGCCTTTTTAATACTCCTCATCTTTAATATCTACGTCTTTTTAATGCTCATCTCTCTGAAGGGCTTGTACAGAGTTCAGGGCGTCACCTGGATGTTCAGGGAGGGGTAGGGTCAGGGTTACGGGAGGGGTTGTACCAGGCGGGGTAATAGGAGGGGCGGGGTCTTGTGGGAGTTTCTGGATTAAAGTGTTTATTTTTCAGCGATCAGTAACGACATTGATACACATAATGATGATGATAATGATGATGACAATGTTCTTGTGACTGTTTTGAGCCAATCATGTCTTCTCTCATGCATTCCTGTCAGATGACAGACTGTACTGAAGATTTCAACAAAAAAATGCAAATAAATGTTTTGAAAATTGACGACTCATTGAATTTTGTTTTCTTTCTGCTGATGTCGCCGTGGCGACAGCGGGAATGAATAAGTTACAGTTGTGCTCATAAGTTTACATACCCTGGCAGAATTTGTAAAATGTGTACCATTCTTTAATGAAAACATGAATGATTAGGATTAGGATTAGGGGAATAGGGGTAAAAACCACAATGACTGATTTGAGGATGACTTATTCTTGAATGACTTCTGATAGGAAGGTCGTAGACACTTGAAACCAAGATACGTCCCCCCTATATCGACTACGGCCGTTCCAACGGTAGCACCCTCGACTCTGTACGAGCTTCCGGTGCGGAGCTACGTCAGTTTTTGAGCGGAAATTGTGTGTATCTCAGCAACGGAAGGTCGTAGAGAGCTGGGGACACTTTTAAGTGTTCAGCGTGGTGTAATTATGGTAAACGGAAGCTGTTTCCAAGTGTCTACGACGTTTGGGTGGGGAGATATGGGCGGAATATGAATTTGGTATTGATATGAATGGGCGAGTGTTTTTGTGTTCATAACTTTTGATAGGAAGGTGCTAGAGACTTGGAAGCATGATTCGTCTAGCATATATCGACTATTGCCGTTCCAAAGGTACCAGGCACGAGTCTGTAGGACGTTCCTGTCCGGAGATACAAGTGTGTGATATCCTCCATAGTAAATGAATGGGGTGATTTTGAAGCGAAAAATGTGTGTGGAGGGTGGTGAAAATTCCCTAACTAAATGGTGTTGCTGGAAAGTAGTTAGGAGGGTTAGGTTGGGTAATAGCGGAGTGTTCCGTAGGAACGCTACGAGGTGCACTGGCTCATGGGAACAATAAATTAGTTAGTTAAAAACTTTTTTTTGCCAATAAAATTCCATAAAAGTCAATAAAATTGTTCATAAAAGCCCTGTGGATATGTTTTTTACTTTTCCATGTTTGCCTCCTCCCCTTCTTTAAAAAGCTTTTTTTCTTTAAATAAATTTCTTTTATGAAAATATGGGGTATAACTGGGCCACTGAACAGGTGTACCAGCGGGAATAAGTAAATTAAGAGTCCTCCAACCTCCCTGGGTCTCCACGGGCACTTTATGTGTTGGCCCGTCCCTGTGGTGAACCTGCTAAAAAGACCCACATAAACATGCTAAAAGTGTGTTAAGAGCCGACAAGGTTATATGGCCTAAAAACAAAACGTGTTAATAAAGTGCTAAAATATGGATGAGTAAGACAGTGCTTTTAAAACAAGTGCTAAAATCACATAAGACACACTTCAAACAATAAATCCAATATATACACCACAAAAATAAAAATAAAGATAAAAACATGATAACAACCACATTCATTTAAAATTGATAAGAATATAAAATTGTTAGGATATACCAAGTCGGCGTCAAGCACACAACCAAAAACATAAAAGTAGGGGTCCCAATAAGTGATAGGTAAAAGATTCATCAAACAGGGACGGGGCCCGAATCCCCTCTTCAATAGTTATCCCTACGTGTGGTGCACTAAAATGAAAGATGGAGAAAAAAAACACACAATAGTTGATGAATAATTTAAAAGGAATTCATTTATAAACAGACATAAAAAAGGGGGGGGGGGGGGGGGGGGGGTTTGAGACTCCCTGTGTAGATTAACCCTAGCATAAAAGGATAAGACATGCATAAAAGTGCTAAGTTAAAAAGTAAGTGCGTTAAAATCAACCATATAAAAAACAATACAATATCTAATGTGTAAAAAAGAGTAGAAAAAAATGTTAGGACTATTTACAAAGGTTAGTAAAATTCAAAGTTAAATACACACTCTTTAAAATCATTAGGGAGTCCACATTATTATTATTATTATTATTTAAAAAAAATATTTTCTTAAGAAAAGGAGGGGGAGATTATAAATATTAGTAATAACAATAATAATAATAATAATATTAATATTAATAATCATCATCATCAACATCATCCTTGTTGTGTTAATCACACGTAGAGAGGCTCTCTTTCAAGAGGAAGCGTGGGAAGTGCCGTGTCGAAGAGGCCCCGGGAGGCTAGGAGGTAAGCATTGCTAGTCAATACTATAAAAGGAAAAATTTTTTACCAAGTAGAGGTGGACTCATCATCCGTACTTTTCATTTAAACCTGTCGGGTCTATTGTTTTCAATCGATGAATCCACCTCCTCTCCGCTGCTCGTCTCTGGGCAGTGGTCCAGTCCCTGTTACTCTCCAGGCCCATAATCTGAACATTTTTTGGGCCATGGAGTTTAAAATGTGCGTAAAGAACGCTTGAGCCGTCTCCGCTGTTTATTTTGTAGATATGTTGTTTTATTCTGAGGCTGATCTCGTTCCTTAAGGTCCGTAAAGTCTGTGGCAGGCCCTGCATCTAACTGCATAAATTGCGTTAATAGTATTGGGTTTTAGGGCCTGCCACAGATTAATTCCCACCCGCGCGTACGGGTTAAAAACGTGGGGGAGACGGACGAAACCAACCTCAGAAATTCGAGGCGCTTCCCTAGTTTTACTTTCTCTGTGAATATTGGTATGGACTAAATAGTCTTTAAGATTTTTGTTTCTGCGGAAGGCGGAGATCAGCCGGCAATTGCTCAGCACGTCGCAGTCCGTCCTCGCCCCCTCAAAATTTGTTTTAACAGTTGTCAAAAGGCTTTTCACATTTTCTGAGAATGTTGTTATTAAGGGGACGAGGACTGGACCGGACGGCCGAGCAGAGATGTTATTATATTTTTGTTTAAAAGTCCGGCCGACCTCCGCCTTAATAGTTCTAAGGAAGCGCCTCGAATATCCCCTGGGCCTCAACGCACTGAAAAGAGTCCTGGTAGCCTCCTCCACATCCTCCGGGAAGGTACAAATCCTGTGGAATCGTATCAACTGGGACTTTATCAGACCTCTGTATGAATAGGGGTAAAAACCACGATCAGCTATTTGAGGATCAGCTATTCTTGAATAACTTGTGATAGGAAGGTCGTAGACACTTGAAACCAAGATACGTCCCCCCTATATCGACTACGGCCGTTCCAACGGTAGCACCCCCGAGTCTGTACGAGCTTCCGGTGCGGAGCTACGTCATTTTTTGGCCGGAAATTGTGTGTATCTCGGGAACGGTAGGTCGTAGAGAGCTGGGGACACTTCCTACGTGTTCAGCGTGGTGTAATTAGTGTATACGGAAGGTGGTTTGGAGAGTGTACGAGGTTCGGTTCGGGAGATATTCGCCAAAGTGTGTTTTGTGATTGATTGTGATTGGCCGAGTGGTTTTTGTCTGCTAACTTTTGAAGGGAAGGTGCTAGAGACTTGCAACCCTCATTCGTCTAGCATATATGGACTATTGCCGTTCCAACGGTAGCAGCCACGAGTCTGTAGGACGTTCCTGTCCGGAGATACAAGTGTGTGCTATTCTCCATAGAGAATGAATGGAGTGAATTTTTATCGAAAAATGCCTAAGTGTGGAGGGAGGTGAAAAATGCCTAACTAAATGGTGTTCCCAGAAAGTGGTTAGGAGCACGTTTCAGGCAATTTGGAGTGGATTTGATTTGACTGTACTTTTGAGCATTTTGGTGGATTGGTAGGTGACGACGCACTAGGGTTAGGGTTAGGGTTAGGGTTAGGGTTAGGGGTTAGGGTTAGGGTTAGGGTTAGGGTTAGGGGTTAGGGTTAGGGTTAGGATTAGGAGGTTTAGGGGGTTAGGGTTAGGGTTAGGGTTAGGGTTAGGGTTAGGGTTAGGGTTAGGGTTAGGGGTTAGGGTTAGGGTTAGGGTTAGGGTTAGGGTTAGGATTAGGGGGTTTTACCCAAAGTGAGCCTGGGCTCACTTACTTTTTGGTGAATAACTTTTGAACGGAAGGTCGTAGAGACTTGAAACCAAGGTCCTTGAATTGAAATAGTGGGCCGGCCTTTCCAACGGTAGCACCCCCGAGTCTGTACGAGCTTCCGTTGCGGAGATACGTCACTTCCTTTGGTCATGATTTTGTGTATCTCAGCTTGGGAAGGTCGTAGAGAGCTGGGGACACTTCCTACGTGTTCAGCGTGGTGTAATTAGTGTATACGGAAGGTGGTTTGGAGACTGTACGAGGTTCGGTTCGGGAGATATTCGCCAAAGTGTGTTT
Organism: Enoplosus armatus; assembly: GCF_043641665.1. Lineage (NCBI taxonomy): Eukaryota > Metazoa > Chordata > Actinopteri > Centrarchiformes > Enoplosidae > Enoplosus > Enoplosus armatus. Next base: position 6,577 of record NC_092191.1, on the reverse strand, counting down.
TGTGATTGATTGTGATTGGCCGAGTGTTTAAGTGTCCATAACTTTTGAAGGGAAGGTGCTAGAGACTTGCAACCCTCATTCGTCTAGCATATATGGACTATTGCCGTTCCAACGGTAGCAGCCACGAGTCTGTAGGACGTTCCTGTCCGGAGATACAAGTGTGTGCTATTCTCCATAGAGAATGAATGGAGTGAAATTCAAGCGAAAAATGCCTAAGTGTGGGTTAGGGTTAGGGTTAGGGTTAGGGTTAGGGTTAGGGTTAGGGTTAGGGGTTAGGGTTAGGGTTAGGGGTTAGGGGTTAGGGGTTAGGGGTTAGGGTTAGGGTTAGGAATAGGGGTAAAAACCACGATGACTGATTTGAGGATGACTTATTCTTGAATAACTTTTGATAGGAAGGTCGTAGACACTTGAAACCAAGATACGTCCCCCCTATATCGACTACGGCCGTTCCAGGGGTTAGGGTTAGGGTTAGGGTTAGGGTTAGGGTTAGGATTAGGAGGTTTTACCGAAATTGCACCCCGGTGCAGTTCGTTTTTCTTTAATAACTTTTGAACGCAAGGTCGTAGAGACTTGAATCCAACACTTTTGAATAAACACTCTGGGTCAAGCTTTCCAACGGTAGCACCCCCGAGTGTGTACTCGCTTCCGTTGCGGAGATACGTCACTTCCTTTGGTCATGATTTTGTGTATCTCAGCTTGGGAAGGTCGTAGAGAGCTGGGGACACTTCCTACGTGTTCAGCGTGGTGTAATTAGTGTATACGGAAGGTGGTTTGGAGAGTGTACGAGGTTCGGTTCGGGAGATATTGGCCAAAGTGTGTTTTGTGATTGATTGTGATTGGCCGAGTGGTTTTTGTTGAATAACTTTTGAAGGGAAGGTGCTAGAGACTTGCAACCCTCATTCGTCTAGCATATATGGACTATTGCCGTTCCAACGGTAGCAGCCACGAGTCTGTAGGACGTTCCTGTCCGGAGATACAAGTGTGTGCTATTCTCCATAGAGAATGAATGGAGTGAAATTTTATGGAAAAATGCCTAAGTGTGGAGGGAGGTGAAAAATGCCTAACTAAATGGTGTTCCCAGAAAGTGGTTAGGAGCACGTTTCAGGCAATTTGGAGTGGATTTGATTTGACTGTACTTTTGAGCATTTTGGTGGATTGGTAGGTGACGACGCACTAGCCTGGCCCCTTTCCCTGACCTTAACCAGTGTGAGATGTGTTGCCTAAGCCCAACCTTGAGCTTGCCTCCCCCTGTGTTGGTTAGGGTAAGGATAGAGGAGAGGTGAGGGTTAGTGTTTGGGTTGGTGTTTGGGTTGGTGGTTGGGTTAGGGTTAGGGTTAGGGTTAGGGTTAGGGTTAGGGTTAGGGTTAGGGGTTAGGGTTAGGGTTAGGGTTAGGGTTAGGAGGTTTTACCGGTTAGGGTTAGGGTTAGGGTTAGGGTTAGGGTTAGGGTTAGGGTTAGGGGGTTAGGGTTAGGGTTAGGGTTAGGGTTAGGGTTAGGGTTAGGGTTAGGGTTAGGGTTAGGGTTAGGGTTAGGGTTAGGGTTAGGGTTAGGGTTAGGGTTAGGGTTAGGGTTAGGGT